>NC_071641.1:9730777-9743277 GCF_014839835.1 Dryobates pubescens | reverse complement strand
GGAGGGCATGTGATGCTGCCCAGCACCCTGCCAGCCTGGCAGGGCTCTGACACAACCTGCTGCCTTTAACTGGGCTGATGACAGAGCCACCACCACTCACTCCAGCAGCCTGCTGAGACAGGACAAGGAGGCTCTGCCTGGTAATGTATTTCTCTCTGTGTGCTTCAAAGAGGCCCTGGAGCTAGGTGAGGCTGAGCAGAGCACTGGCTGCTGGGTTGTGTCTGGGCTTATTGCTTGGGTAATTTGCTGCTTTGGTGCTACCACAGACCAGGAAGAGTTGAGGGGACAGAAATGTCTCCCAGTGGGAGCTGCAAGAGAATCCCCACAGAGTCCTCCTGGCCCAAGAGGCTGCTCAGGGCTTGGCTGAGCAATGCTCTGCTGGGTACAGCACTGCACAGGCTCAGAGGGTGCTGCTCAGTGGAGGTGACTGCAGCTGGAGGCTGGGCACAAGTGGTGCTCCTCAGGCTCACTGCTGGGACCACTTCTGTTGAGCATCTTCACTGATGGCCTTGATGAAGCCATAGACTGTGCCAGCAGTGGGGCTGCAGGGGACACCAAGGGAGGTGGAGGTTGCCCTGCAGCAGGGCAGGGAGGCTCTGCAGAGGGACTGGGATGGATGGGGTCCATAGGTTCAAGGGATGAGCTCCAACAGGGCCAAGGGCCAGGTCCTGCACTGGGCTCACAACATCCCCCTGGGGAGCTGCAGGCTTGGGGCAGTGTGGCTGGGAAGCTGCTGGCAGAAAGGGACCTGGGGGTGCTGATCAACAGGAGCCAGCAGTGTGCCCAGCTGGCCAAGATAGCCACTGGCATCCTGGCTGGGAGCAGCAATGCTGTGCCCAGCAGGAGCAGGCAGGGCACTGTCCCCCTGTGCTGGGCACTGCTGAGGCCACAGCTCCAGTGCTGTGCCCAGAGTTGGGCTCCTCAAGGCAAGAGAGAGGTGGAGGTGCTGGAGCCAGGGCAGAGCAGGGCAAGGAAGCTGAGAAGGGCCTGCAGAAGAAATCTGCTGAGGAGAGGCTGAAGGAGCTGGGGATGGTTAGTGTGGAGAAGAGGAGGCTGAGGGGAGAGCTCCCTGCTCTCTGCAGCTCCCTGAGAGGAGGTGGTGGAGAGGTTGCTGCTGCTCTCTTCTCACAGGTGATGAACAAGAGGCAATGGCCTCAGGCTGCAGCAGGGCAGGCTCAGACTGGGCACCAGGCAAAGGCTTTTCCCAGCAAGAGTGGTCAGAGCCTGGCAGAGGCTGCCCAGGGAGGTGGTGGAGTCCCCAAGCCTGGAGGTGTTTCAGGGTGCTTTGGCTGTGGTGCTTGGGGCTGTGGGTTAGGGGTGACCCTTGCAGGGTAGGGTCAGTGGTTGGACTTGGTGACCCTGAGGGGTCATTTGAGGTGCTAGAGGCTGTCCTGGGAAAGGCAACCAAGCTGGGTAAGGGCCTGGAGAGCAGAGCTGGGGAGGAGCAGCTGAGGGAGCTGGGGGTGGTCAGTTTTCCATGGAGAGAGAGATCCAAAGAGGTTGAGAACCTACATGCCCTACATTTTCCTGCATGAGAGAGAGCTCTGTGTCAGATAGTAGGCAGTAGGTGCTCCAGGCCAGGTTGGCTTTGAGGCTTTGAGCAGCTGAGGCTAGTTGAGAGTTGTCCCTGCCCATGGCAGGGGGGAGCTCTGAGGTCCCTTTCAGTCTAAACCATTCTGTGATGTTTGGTCTGGAGAAGAGGAGGTTGAGAGGAGGCCTCCTTGAAAGGGGGTTGGAGTGAAGTGGGGTTGGAGTGAAGTGGGGTGATAGGACAAGAGGCAATGAGTTCCACCATAGCAGGAGGTTTAGGCTGGGATATTCTTCCCTGGAAGGATTCCCAGGCACTGCAACAGGCTCCATGGAGAAGTGGTTGCATCCCCCTGCCTGGAGGTGTTTCACAGGGACAGAGATGTGGTGCTGAGGGTCATGGTTTGGCCCCAGCCTTGGTAGAGTCAGAGGATGTTTGGAGTGGGTGACCTTAAAGATCTTTTCCAGGCAAACAATTCCCTGGCTCCACATATAACATTAACTCTGTCTGTGTCTGTGTGTCTGTGTGTGTTAAACACAGAGACCTCTGCTTGGGTCAGAAGTCTCTGAGACAATCAGAAAGGGTTTTGTGGGCTTGGGGCTACACTTCCTTCAGAAACAGCCTTGCTCTGAGGCTCTGTCATCTTCTGGCAGGGTTGGACTGGCTGATCTTCCAGGTCTCCTCCAGCCAGCTGGATTGTGTGATTCAGTGGCAGAGAAGCAGTGAAGGCACAGGCACAGCCCCAGCCCAGGCACCTGAGAGAGGCTCCCTCTGGGGCACAAACTCTTCCTTTGGAGCAATTCCCTCCCCATGTGCCAGCTGGCCTGGTGGTCATCTTCTGTCACCTTGCTTACACCCACAGAATGCTGCTGCTGTTCTTCCCCCCAGTGAAAAAGAGGTGAGGTGGCTCCTGCCCAGGAGCACATCCAGGCTGCAGGGAGGAGCAGCAAGAGGCTACCAGGCTGGTCTGTGGTGGAAGCTGGAAGTGGGAATGGCTGCTGCTCTCCCAGCCCAGACTGGGATAAAGAAGGAATGGAACAGATCCATAAGGATTATATCAGATAGAGGAGGAGATAGAGAGAGATAAATAGAGATATAAGGCGGTATACATACAAAGAGAAGGAGAGAGGGAGATGTAAGGAGATATATATAAAGGGAGAGAGAGAGAGAGAGAGGGAGAGAGAGAGAGAGAGAGAAAGAGAGATATAAAAGGATAGAGAGATAGAGATAGAGAGAGAGAGAGAGAGGTAGAGATAGAGATAGAGATAGAGATAGAGATAGAGATAGAGATAGAGATAGAGATAGAGATAGAGATAGAGATAGAGATAGAGCTCTGATGGAGGCTGGGCAGGGACTGGCTGGAGAGCAGCCCTGGAGGAAAGGCCTTGGGGGTGCTGGGGGAGGAGAAGCTCAGCAGGAGCCAGCAGGGAGCACTTGCAGCCCAGAGAGCCAAGCAGAGCCTGGGCTGCAGCAAGAGAAGTGTGGCCAGCAGGGCCAGGGAGGGGATTCTGCCTCTCTGCTCCACTCTGCTGAGACCACAGCTGCAGCTCTGGGGCCAGGTCTGGAGCCCCCAGCACAGGAAGGCTCTGGAGGGGCTGGAAGGGGTCCAGAGAAGGGCCAGGAGGAGGAGCAGAGGGCTGGAGCTGCTCTGCTCTGCAGACAGCCTGAGAGAGTTGGGCTTGTGCAGGCTGCAGAGGAGAAGGCTCCCAGGAGAGCTTCTGGTGGCCTGCCAGGAGCTGCAGGGGGCTGCAAGCAAGCTGGGGAGGGACTTGGGAGGGGGTGAGGGAGGGACAGGACTGGGGGGGCATGGAGCAAAAGGAGAAGTGGGGAGCTTGAGATTGGCTGTGAGGAAGAAGTTGTTGGCCAGGAGGGTGGTGAGAGCCTGGCCCAGGTTGCCCAGGGAGGTGGTGGAAGCCTCCTGCCTGGAGGTGTTTGCAGCCAGGCTGGAGGTGGCTGTGAGCAAGCTGCTGCAGTGTGAGGTGTCCCTGGGCATGGCAGGGGGTTGGCACTGCCTGAGCCTTGAGCTCCCTGCCAGCTCTGTGTGTCCATGATTCTATACCAGATTTATAAGCTTATATCAGACATGTAAGGAACCAGACCTATCAGAGAGGTAAGGAGAGGGCTGTGATGGAAGCTGGAACTGGGAATCCCCTCTGCTTCCCCAGCCCAGGCTGGGGTGCATAAGGAACATAACAGATAATGCAAGGCTATATCAGATACAGAAGGAACCAAACCCATCATAAGCAAGCAGAAAGAGGCAGCCACAGCAATGTTTAACATGATCAGTGATCAATAACAATCCTCACAGGCCTGCCAGGCTGTTCCCCAGACAGAGGATGTGCTGGTTTGCTGCAGCCCTCTCCATGCTCCTGGCCTCAGTGAGCTCAGCAGAGGGCACCAAGCAGAAAGGAGCTCTGAACCCTGAGACCTTCATGAATGTTGTAAGTCAGGAGAAGTTTGGCTTTCCCTTCTGGCAGCCTCTGGCTGGGGAAGGAAGGGAGGGGCAGGGTGCATGGGGGTGGGGAAGGGTGGGGTGGCAGAGGGTGCTGGTTTGGCTGGGCAGGGCCGTGGCAGGTTGCCTCCACACTACCATTAACCTCTTCCCTGGAGGAGTCCTCTTCCTCCCAGCAGGATTAAGGGCAATTAACAGCAGAATGGGCTAATCCCAGCCTGGGTTTGAGCAAACAGCTCCCTGGAGGGCAGAGAGTTGTGCCTGGCTCCTCTGCTCAGCTGAGGCAAGCTGCTGGGGGCCGTGCCCAAGCGAGCCTCTGAAGGTGTCTTTGGCTAGACCCAAGCCATGAAACTGCTGAAACTAATCTCTTCCCCCAGCCAGCAGCACCGTGCAGGCAGGGTCACAGCTGCATTCCAGCAAGCTGTGGAGGTTCCAGCACCAATGAAGCCCAGGCAGAGCCTCGGGAGCCCTGCAGCAGCTCCTCTGGGAGCTCCGTCCTGGTGCCCGTCCGGTCAGCCCCGCTCTGCCCCAGCACCTTGCCTGCCCCAGGCATCACCTCAGGGTGTGAGGTGATGTGGCCTGCTGCTGCTGGCAGCCATCAGTGACCCCTGTTGGGGGCAGGCTTTGAGGCTGGAACCCTTTCAGACACCAGCTGCTGCCCACTGCCCTCCAGCTCGCAGGCAGGAGCCAGGAGGTGAGCATCTGCTCCCCCCTTGGGCATCTCAGTGGGGCTCAGGCAGAGCATTCCCCTGGCCAAGCACTGCTGCCATTTGACAGAGGCAGCTCAGCAGAGGCACTCTTGAGGTGGGCTGAACATTCCACACCCCCCCAGCATAAAAGCACCAGAGCAGCTCAGTTGGAAAGCAAGTGAAGCTGTATTTAGAAGCAAAAACCAGAATCTACATATGAAGTGTAATGAAGATGGACAAAACATACAAGAGAGGCTCAGCAGGAGCCAGCAGGGAGCACTTGCAGCCCAGAGAGCCAAGCAGAGCCTGGGCTGCAGCAAGAGAAGTGTGGCCAGCAGGGCCAGGGAGGGGATTCTGCCCCTCTGCTCCACTCTGCTGAGACCACAGCTGGAGCTCTGGGGCCAGGTCTGGAGCCCCCAGCACAGGAAGGCTCTGGAGGGGCTGGAAGGGGTCCAGAGAAGGGCCAGGAGGAGGAGCAGAGGGCTGGAGCTGCTCTGCTCTGGAGACAGCCTGAGAGAGTTGGGCTTGTGCAGGCTGGAGAGGAGAAGGCTCCCAGGAGAGCTTCTGGTGGCCTGCCAGGAGCTGCAGGGGGCTGCAAGCAAGCTGGGGAGGGACTTGGGAGGGGGTGAGGGAGGGCTAGGACTGGGGGGGATGGAGCAAAAGGAGAAGTGGGGAGCTTGAGATTGGCTGTGAGGAAGAAGTTGTTGGCCAGGAGGGTGGTGAGAGCCTGGCCCAGGCTGCCCAGGGAGGTGGTGGAAGCCTCCTGCCTGGAGGTGTTTGCAGCCAGGCTGGAGGTGGCTGTGAGCAACCTGCTGCAGTGTGAGGTGTCCCTGACCATGGCAGGGGGTTGGCACTGCCTGAGCCTTGGGGTCCCTTCCAGCCCTGGCAGTTCTGTGATTCTCAAAACAACACAGGAACCTCCCTGGACAAACCAGGGAGCTCCCAACAGCTTCCCCCTCCCTGGGGGGACCTGGGGGTGGTGATTGACAGCAGCTGAACAGGCGCCAGCAGTGTGCCCAGGGGGCCAAGAAGGCCAAGGGCATCCTGGCCTGCAGCAGGCAGAGTGTGGCCAGCAGGAGCAGGGAAGTCCTTGTGCCCTGTGCTCAGCACTGCTTAGGCCACACCTTGAGTCCTGTGTCCAGCTCTGGGCTCCTCAGGTTAGGAAAGAGGTTGAGCTGCTGGAAGGTGTCCAGAGAAGGGCAACAAAGCTGGGGAGGGGTCTGGGGCACAGCCCTGAGAGGAGAGGCTGAGGGAGCTGGGGTTGCTTAGCCTGCAGAAGAGGAGGCTCAGGGGAGACCTTCTTGCTCTCTACAACTCCCTGCAGGGAGGCTGTAGCCAGGTGGGGGTTGGTCTCTTCTCCCAGGCAGCCAGCACCAGAACAAGAGGACACAGTCTCCAGCTGTGCCAGGGGAGTTTCAGGCTGGATGTTAGGAAGAAGTTCTTGCCAGACAGAGAGATTGGCCCTTGGGATGTGCTGCCCAGGGAGGTGGTGGAGTCCCCATCCCTGGAGGTGTTTAGGAAGAGCCTGGCTGAGGCCCTTGGAGCCATGGCTGAGTTGATCAGGTGGTGCTGGGGGATAGGTTGGGCTGGATGACCTCAAAGGTGTATTCCAACCTGGTTCATTCTAAACTCTGAAGCTCTCTCTCCTGTTAGGTATCTGTCCAATGGATTATTTGGACCTTATCCTTCTTTTGCCCTTTCCCACCCAGGAGCCATTTGTTCACTTTCTTTCTGTTCAAGATCTGGGGGAAATTGTAGGAGAAGGGCCCAAAACTCCCCCAACTCTCCCAACCCAACAAGCATCCCAGTTACAGAGAGCTTTCCTCCTGGGTTCTTTGTGCTTTCCTCCCTCCCCAACCCAGAGCCAAATAATCCAGCACCAAGGGTACCCCAGCGAGGAACACGAAGTCCTGACCCTCGATGGCTACTACCTCACTCTGAACAGAATTCCTCATGGCAGAGAGGATGCCAGGAGCCAAGGTAACAGCACCACCCCCTCAGCACAGCAAGCACATGAAGGGATGAAGCCCAGCAGGCCAGGAGTGGATTTGGTGTTCAAAGAAAGGGGAGGGGAGCTCTGCAGAGGGACCTGGGCAGGCTGGGCAGATGGGCAGAGGCCAACAGGATGGCATTCAACAAGTCCCAGTGCCAGGGGCTGCACTTTGGCCACAGCAACCCCAGGCAGTGCTACAGGCTGGGGGCAGAGTGGCTGAGAGCAGCCAGGCAGAGAGGGACCTGGGGGTGCTGGTGGACAGCAGCTGAACAGGAGCCAGCAGTGTGCCCAGGGGGCCAAGAAGGCCAAGGGCATCCTGGCCTGCAGCAGGCAGAGTGTGGCCAGCAGGAGCAGGGAAGTCCTTGTGCCCTGTGCTCAGCACTGCTTAGGCCACACCTTGAGTCCTGTGTCCAGCTCTGGGCCCCTCAGGTTAGGAAAGAGGTTGAGCTGCTGGAAGGTGTCCAGAGAAGGGCAACAAAGCTGGGGAGGGGTCTGGGGCACAAGGCTGGGGAGATCATCCAGCCCAACCTGCACCCCAGCACCATCTGATCAACTCAACCATGGCACCAAGGGCCTTATCCAGGCTCTTCCTAAACACCTCCAGGGATGGGGACTCCACCACCTCCCTGGGCAGCACATCCCAGTGGTCAATCTCTCTGTCTGGGAAGAACTTTCTCCTCCCCTCCAGCCTAAACCTCCCCTGGCACAGCTTGAGACTGTGTCCTCTTGTTCTGGTGCTGGCTGCCTGGGAGAAGAGACCAACCCCCACCTGGCTACAACCTCCTTGCAGGGAGTTGCAGAGAGCAAGAAGGTCTCCCCTGAGCCTCCTCTTCTCCAGGCTAAGCAACCCCAGCTCCCTCAGCCTCTCCTCACAGGGCTGTGCCCCAGACCCCTCCCCAGCTTTGTTGCCCTTCTCTGGGAATGACTCTCTGGCATCTGAGGAACTTCCACAGCTCTCCAGCCTGAGGCAATGCAGGCAACCACCACAAAAACTACAGCCAGGATTAGCTTTCTTCCCCAAGAGCTGTCAGTAAAATTGCTACTGCATGTCCTCTGGCAGTGCAAGAGAGAGGCTTTGTCAACCTGGATTTGGGATGAGAAGCTGGCCAGGAGCAGGCAGGGGGAGACTGCAGCACAGAAGGCCAAGGGCAGCCTGGGCTGCAGCCAAAGCAGCACTGCCAGAGATGCAGAGAGGTGATTGTGACACTGTGCTCTGCTCTGGGGAGACCTCACCTGCAGGGCTGTGTGCAGCTCTGGAGCCCTCAGCACAGGAAGGGCCTGGAGCTGATGGAGAGGCTCCAGAGGAGGCCATGGAAATGCTCAGGGGGTTGGAGCAGCTCTGCTGTGAGGAGAGGCTGAGGGAGCTGGGGGTGTTCAGCCTGGGGAAGAGAAGGCTCCAGGGAGACCTCAGAGCAGCCTGCCAGGACCTGAAGGGGCTCCAAGAAGGCTGCAGAGAGACTGTTGCCAAAGGCCTGCAGGGACAGGAGCAGGGGCAATGGCTTCAAAGCAGAGCAGAGCAGATTGAGATTGGATGTGAGGAACAAGTTGTGCCCCAGGAGGCTGCTGGAACACTGCAGCAGGCTGCCCAGGGAGGTGGTTGAGGCTCCATGCCTGGAGCTATTCCAGGGGAGGCTGGCCAGGGCTCTGGGCAGCCTGAGCCAGTGGAGGATGTCCCTGCTGGGTGCAGGGGGCTGGCCTGGATGAGCTCTGGAGCTCCCTTCCAGCCCAGAGCACTCTGTGATGCTAGAATCATAGCATGGGTTGGGTTGGAAGGGACCTTTAAAGGTCACCCAGCCCAGCTCCCCCACTCCCCTGCACTCAGCAGGGACCCCCCCAAGCAGGTCAGGCTGCCCTGAGCCCCAGCCCTGGGGCCGGGATGCATTGTGCTGTCTCTCTCCGTGCAGGGGGCAAGCCTGTGGTGTTCCTCCAGCATGGCATCCTGGGGGATGGCAGCCACTGGGTGGAAAACCTGCCCAACAACAGCCTTGGCTTCATCCTGGCAGACTCTGGCTACGATGTGTGGCTGGGAAACAGCCGGGGGACGAGCTGGTCCCGCCGGCACCAGCGCCTCTCCGCCGACCAGCCGGACTTCTGGGACTTCAGGTGGGCTGCAGGGCACTGCCACAGCAGGGCACTGCCACAGCAGGGCACTGCCACAGCAGGGCAAGCTTCCCAGCACCAGGCTCTAGCCAGAGGTGCCAGTGCCTCCAAGCAGGCAAGCCTGGGCACCTAATCCTCTGCCCTGGCCTCCCCCCCAGCCCTCCTGCTGCAAGTGCCCGAGGAGGACGGCGGTGTCTGTGCGGAGCTGCGTGGGGCCAGCACCTCCCTGCAGCAGCCTGGCCCTGCACTGAGGGCAGAGCACTGCTGCCTGCTGGGGACACCCCTCCTGAGCTGACAGCAGCCCTGAGCTGGAGCCTCTGTGGGCAGCAGGGAAGGGGACAAGGAGCTGGGGGTGCTGGGGGATGGGAGGCTGAGCAGGAGCCAGCAATGAGCTGTGGTGGCCAAAAAGGCCAAGGGCCTCCTGGGCTGCATGAGAAGGGCTGTGGGGAGGAGGTGAGAGAGGTTCTGCTGCCCCTCTGCTCTGCCCTGCTGAGGCCACAGCTGGAATCTTGTGTCCAGCTCTGGGCCCCTCAGGTGAGGAAGGAGCTCAGGGAAGTGCTTGAGAGAGTCCATGGCAGAGGCACAGAGCTGCTGCAGGCAGGGGAAGATCTTCCTCAGGAGCAGAGCCTGAGGGAGCTGAGGGCTCTGGAGCTTGCAGAGGAGGAGCCTGAGAGGTGAGCTCCTTGCTGGGGCTCAAGCTGTGCAGGGGCAGTGCCCAGAGGCTGGAGCCAGGCTCTGCTGGGTGCTGCCCAGTGCCAGCACAAGGGGCAGTGCTGGAAGCTGAGGCAGAGGAAGTTGCATGGACAGAGGAGGGAGAAGTTTTTCCCTGTGAGGGTGCCAGAGGCCTGGAGCAGGCTGCCCAGGGGGGTTGTGGAGTCTCCCTCTGTGGAGAGATTCCAACCCCCCCTGGATGTGTTGCTGTGTGAGCTGCCCTGGGTGCCCCTGCCCTGGCAGGGGGTCAGACTGGCTGAGCTCTGGAGCTCCCTTCCAGCCCCTGGCATTCTGTGTGACCTCCTCAGGCATGACCCCAACAAGCTGTGCACAGCTGGCATTGCCACCTCCCCTCCTCTGTAGACACTGTCCAGGGGCTCCTTGTCCCCAGGAGTGCCTTTTGGAGCTCTTAATGCCCCTGCAGAGCCGATCTTCAGGGCAGCCCTGGATCCCTCAAGCTTTTAAACTTGCTCCTAGGAAGAACAACCTCACAATGAAGCTGCCTGGCACCACCTTACACCACACAGCACATGGGCAGGCACTGCTGCTCCATTCCCTCCTCAGGAAGAGCATCCCCAGGGGCTGTAATTCTCCTGAGTCCCAGCTCTGGGGGTGCAGAGCTGCTGCCCTGAACCTGAACTCAGAGCTGCTCAGGCTTTGCACAGCTTCTTTACTGCTCACCACAGCTAGGGGAGCACTAAGTCCTTCCAGGGAAGGATGAGGCCACAGCAGGAGGGAGGCCTGCAGCCCCTCTGCAGTTCCACCCAGTGCAGAGCTCTGCTGGGAGCAGAAATTCTGTCCCATGAGTGTGGCAAAGCTCTGGAGTGGATTACCCAGAGAGGTTGTGGATGCCCCCTGCCTGCAGATGCTCAGGGTCAGGTTGGATGGGGCCTGGGCTAGCTGAGAGGTGTCCCTGCCCCTGGCAGGGAGGTTGGAGGAGATGATCTCTGAGGTCCCTTCCAGCCCTTGGCTGTTCCTTGAATTTTCTCCTGGAAAATCAACCACAGGGCTTAAGCTGCTCAGGACAGCAGGCAGCCAGCAGGCACAGCTGAGGTTAAATCACAGACTCCCAGAGCTGGCAGGGCTGGAAAGGAGCTCAAGGCTCAGGCAGTGCCAACCCCCTGCCATGGGCAGGGACACCTCACACTGCAGCAGGTTGCTCACAGCCACCTCCAGCCTGGCTGCAAACACCTCCAGGCAGGAGGCTTCCACCACCTCCCTGGGCAACCTGGGCCAGGCTCTCACCACCCTCCTGGCCAACAACTTCTTCCTCACAGCCAATCTCAAGCTCCCCACTTCTCCTTTTGCTCCAGCCCCCCCAGTCCTATCCCTCCCTCACCCCCTCCCAAGTCCCTCCCCAGCTTGCTTGCAGCCCCCTGCAGCTCCTGGCAGGCCACCAGAAGCTCTCCTGGGAGCCTTCTCCTCTCCAGCCTGCACAAGCCCAACTCTCTCAGGCTGTCTGCAGAGCAGAGCAGCTCCAGCCCTCTGCTCCTCCTCCTGGCCCTTCTCTGGACCCCTTCCAGCCCCTCCAGAGCCTTCCTGTGCTGGGGGCTCCAGACCTGGCCCCAGAGCTGCAGCTGTGGTCTCAGCAGAGTGGAGCAGAGGGGCAGAATCCCCTGCCTGGAGCCTCACAGCTTGCTCCCCTGCTGCTCTCCCCTCCTAAGCAAGGCTCTGCTCTCGTGTTGCAGCTTCCATGAGATGGCAATGTTCGACCTGCCAGCCATGATCAGCTTTGTGCTGCAGAAGACAGGGCAGAAGCAGATGTATTACATTGGCTACTCCCAGGGCTGCACCATCGGTGAGTTGGGGAGGGGCTCCCACCAGGCTGGGACCTTCCCCTCGAGGGGGGGGACAAGCAGAAAGTGCTGGAGCTGCCTTTCTGTGGGGCTGCTGGGCAGGCAGGTGCTCCCAGTGAGAAGTCCCACAGCAGCCAGGCAACCTCTGGGAGGACTGATGTGTTCCTCAGGTAGCAAGAAAGCTCCTGGTGGCTTAAGGAAGCTCCTAGCTGCAACCCTAATTCAGCCTAGGAAAAGTGAACTGCAGTGTTCCACCTCCCAGCCAAAGGTGCTTTGTGTGGAGGGCACAGCTCCTGCTCCCCTCAGAGGGCATGGTGCCTCTTTGCCCCAGCTGGGCCAGCAGGGGCATGGGATAAGAGGTGTGTTAAGCAGTGACAGCTGGAAGGTGACAGCACTGTTCTCTTCACCTGGTGGTCAGGGCAGGACTTCCCATCGGTGGCAGGCCTTGAAGTGTTGCCTCAGCCAATCCTAACCGCAGGAGCCAGGGCTCTGCCTCCTTGGGAGCATCCCTGGCAGCAGTGGTGAGCAGGAGAGGGGCAAGAGAGCCCCAGGCTTCTACAGTAGATCACAGAATGACAGCATCACAGAGAGTTAGAGGTTGGAAGGGACCTCCAGAGATCATCACAGACTGCCAGGGCTGGAAGGGCTGGAAGGGAGCTCAGGGCTCAGCCAGTGCCAACCCCCTGCCATGGGCAGGGACACCTCACACTGCAGCAGGTTGCTCACAGCCACCTCCAGCCTGGCTGCAAACACCTCCAGGCAGGAGGCTTCCACCACCTCCCTGGGCAACCTGGGCCAGGCTCTCACCACCCTCCTGGCCAACAACTTCTTCCTCACAGCCAATCTCAAGCTCCCCACTTCTCCTTTTGCTCCATCCCCCCCAGTCCTATCCCTCCCTCACCCCTTCCAAAGTCCCTCCCCAGCTTGCTTGCAGCCCCCTGCAGCTCCTGGCAGGCCACCAGAAGCTCTCCTGGGAGCCTTCTCCTCTCCAGACTGAGCTGCCCCACTGACATCCAGCCCAGCCCCCTGCCAGAGCAGGGCACCCAGGGCAGTCTGCACAGGAAAGCATCCAGGTGGGGTTGGAAGCTCTCCACACCAGGAGACTCCACAACCTCTCTGGGCAGCCTGCTCCAGGCCTCCAGCAGCCTCACACCAAAGGAGTTTCTCCTCCTCCTGTTGAGCTGAAAGCTTCTCTGTTCCAGTTTGCATCCATTGCTCCTTGGCTCATGGC
>NC_071641.1:9550777-9725777 GCF_014839835.1 Dryobates pubescens | reverse complement strand
GGGAGAGGAGAGGGAGAGGAGAGGGAGAGGAGAGGGAGAGGAGAGGGAGAGGAGAGGGAGAGGAGAGGAGAGGAGAGGAGAGGAGAGGAGAGGAGAGGAGAGGAGAGGAGAGGAGAGGAGAGGAGAGGAGAGGAGAGGAGAGGAGAGGAGAGGAGAGGAGAGGAGAGGAGAGGAGAGGAGAGGAGAGAGGGAATGAACCGTTGGAAGAGACCTTGAGATCATAAAGTCCAACCTATCCCCCAGCACCATCTGATCAACTCAACCATGGCTCCAAGGGCCTCATCCAGGCTCTTCCTAAACACCTCCAGGGCTGGGGACTCCACCACCTCCCTGGGCAGCACATCCCAAGGGCCAATTACTCTTTCTGGGAAGAACTTTCTCCTAACCTCCAGCCTGAACCTCCCCTGGCACAGCTTGAGACTGTGTCCTCTTGTTCTGGTGCTGGCTGCCTGGGAGAAGAGACCAACCCCCACCTGGCTACAACCTCCCTGCAGGGAGTTGCAGAGAGCAAGAAGGTCTCCCCTGAGCCTCCTCTTCTGCAGGCTAAGCAACCCCAGCTCCCTCAGCCTCTCCTCCCAGGGCTGTGCCCCAGACCCCTCCCCAGCTTTGTTGCCCTTCTCTGGACACCTTCCAGCAGCTCAGCCTCTTTCCTAAGGAAGATTCACTCCCTAAGGCCTGTCCTCTCCCCGCCAGGTGAAGAAATCAGGAGAGTTCAAGGCCTTCAACTACGGCAGTGCCAACCCAGCCAGGTACCACCAGGTAGGAGGCTGTGGGGGCAGCGCCGGAGGCTGGGGACGCCAGGCTGGGGCGGGGGTGGGCTGGCTGGCAGGGGCTGGCCCCCAGCAAGGGCTCCTCAGGGCTCTCTTTCCGTCCCTCCAGGACACACCTCCCTCCTACCGGGTGGAGGAGATGCCTGTGCCCACAGCGGTGTGGTCGGGGGGCCGGGACTGGGTGGCTGACCCGGAGGACATGGAGCGGCTGCTGCCCCGCATCGCCCAGCTGGTCACCCACCGGCACATCCCCGACTGGAACCACTGGGACTTCATCTGGGGGCTGGATGCCCCCAGGCGCCTCTACAGCAGCATCCTGGAGCTGATGGAGGCCTCTGGGTAGAGCAGCAGCTCCCCAGGGAAGTGCTGCTGGCCTGGCCCCTCTAGGCTGGGCTGGGCTGGGCTGGGACATCTCCTGCTGTCCTCTTCTCCCTGTTGGCCTCACCCTCCTAGGCTGAGCTGGGCTGGGACATCTCCTGCTGTCCTCTTCTCCCTGTTGGCCTCCCCCCTCTAGGCTGAGCTGGGCTGGGCTGGGCTGGGACATCTCCTGCTGTCCTCTTCTCCCTGTTGGCCTCACCCCTCTAGGCTGAGCTGGGCTGGGACATCTCCTGCTGTCCTCTTCTCCCTGTTGGCCTCACCCCTCTAGGCTGAGCTGGGCTGGGACATCCCCTGCTGTCCTCTTCTCCCTGTTGGCCTCACCCCTCTAGGCTGAGCTGGGCTGGGACATCCCCTGCTGTTCTCTTCTCCCTGCTGGCCTCACCCCCCTAGGCTGAGCTGGGCTGGGACATCCCCTGCTGTCTTCTTCTCCCTGTTGGCCTCACCCCCCTAGGCTGAGCTGGGCTGGGACATCCCCTGCTGTCCTCTTCTCCCTGTTGGCCTCACCCCCCTAGGCTGAGCTGGGCTGGGACATCCCCTGCTGTCCTCTTCTCCCTGTTGGCCTCACCCCTCTAGGCTGAGCTGGGCTGGGCTGGGCTGGGACATCCCCTGCTGTCCTCTTCTCCCTGTTGGCCTCACCCCCCTAGGCTGAGCTGGGCTGGGACATCTCCTGCTGTCCTCTTCTCCCTGCTGGCCTCACCCCCCTAGGCTGAGCTGGACTGAGCTGGGCTGGGACATCTCCTGCTGTCCTCTTCTCCCTGTTGGCCTCACCCCTCTAGGCTGAGCTGGGCTGGGACATCTCCTGCTGTCCTCTTCTCCCTGCTGGCCTCACCCCCCTAGGCTGAGCTGGGCTGGGACATCTCCTGCTGTCCTCTTCTCCCTGTTGGCCTCACCCCCCTAGGCTGAGCTGGGCTGGGACATCTCCTGCTGTCCTCTTCTCCCTGCTGGCCTCACCCCCCTAGGCTGAGCTGGGCTGGGACATCCCCTGCTGTCCTCTTCTCCCTGTTGGCCTCACCCCTCTAGGCTGAGCTGGGCTGGGACATCTCCTGCTGTCCTCTCCTGCCTGCTGGCCTGGCCCCTCTAGGCTAGGCTGGGCTGGGCTGAGCTGGGACATCCCCTGCTGTCCTCTTCTCCCTGTTGGCCTCACCCCTCTAGGCTGAGCTGGGCTGGGACATCCCCTGCTGTCCTCTTCTCCCTGCTGGCCTCACCCCCCTAGGCTGAGCTGGGCTGAGCTGGGACATCCCCTGCTGTCCTCTTCTCCTTGCTGGCCTGGCCCCTCAAGGCTGAGCTGGGCTGAGCTGGGACATCCCCTGCTGTCGTCTCCTGCCTGCTGGCCTGGCCCCTCTGGGCTGATGGTGATCCCCATGCATTCCTTAGCCCTCAGGGTCTGTCCTCCTCCTTGCCTGGGAGCTCGGCAAAGCCCTGGTGGCGCTGTGCAGGCAGGACAGCGTTGAGGTCATTCAAGGCATTAGGGCAGGCAGGAGCCCCTGGCTGAGCAGCCCTGCTGGAGGGGCCTTGGGTGCTGCTGGAGCTATACCCTGGGCTGCATGAGGGGGCTGTGAGGACCCCGCCGTGGTGCCTCTCCTGTGGGCCAGGGATCAGAGCAAACAGCTCACAGGGTGATGGGAGGGAGATGGGCTGGCTGGGGCTGGCTGGAGCAGGCTGAGGCCAGCCCCCAGGCATGCCACAGGAGGGGTGCCTGGTGCCCAACCCTTCTCAACAGCAAGGGGGGGCCCCAGATTGCAGCCCCGAGGGGTTCAGGGTGAACATGGGGAGCCCTTCTTCCCATAGACAGGTCCCCAAGGCAGTGGAGAGTCTCCACCCAGGGGCATGCAGGGCTTGGCTGGGCCAGGCTGGGTGGCTCAGTCACAGGGCTGAGTGGCCAGAGGTCCCCGTGGTGGCTGCATGGCTCAGGGCCACCCTGGGAATGCCATCCTCCATTCCCTGGGAGCAGGTCACCTCATCTTCCCCTGGGGCTGGCTCACAGGGCCACCCTACACCCCCCACCCCCACAGAGCTGCCCACCAGGCTGGTGCCCCGCAGCGGTGCCCTGCCCCGTTCAGTCACCCCCCTGCTGCTCGCTGCAAGGCTGGAGGCAGGGAACACAGCTGGGAAATAAACGCTGGAAGGGGACCCCGGGAGCCTTCCGCTGCACCTCCCACGCCCCTGCCTCATCCCTGCAGGGGGAGCCCAGGAGTCTGGGCTCAGCCTGCCCGTGGTGCTGGGGTGACCCCTAGGCGCAGCCAGCTGGGCATGCTGCTGGGCAGGGTGGCACCTGGTGATCCTTGAGGTCTTTTCAAGCCTTAAGGGCTCTATGGTGGGTGCTGCCTGGAGCTCCCCGGTGGATGCTCCCGTGTGCCACCGCTGCCGGGGTGCACAGCAGGTGGAGGCACACCGCGGGCTGCACCAGGGCAGGAACGGTGGTCATCAAAGGACCACCAGGCAGCCTCGGAGGGGAGAACTTTATTTACGCCCGCAGCGGCTTGGAAATTACCAGCAAGAGCTCCGGGGCTGGCCCGTGGGGCGCTGGGAACTAGCGGCAGACCTGGCAGCAATCCCGGGTGCCGGAAGGATGTACAGGGCCAGGCTGATGGACCGACCAGAAACACCCAGCAGCTCCTCCACCAGCCCGGGCTGGCGGGGCACGGCAGCGGGCAGCTCCCGGTGCCGGCTGGGGAGAGGCAGGGCGAGCTCCGGGGCTGGCCGGTTGGGCGCTGGGACCAGCGGCAGACCTGGCAGCTCTCCCGGGTGCCGGAAGGATGTACAGGGCCAGGCTGATGGACCGACCAGAAACACCCAGCAGCTCCTCCACCAGCCCGGGCTGGCGGGGCACGGCAGCGGGCAGCTCCCGGTGCCGGCTGGGGAGAGGCAGGGCGAGCTCCGGGGCTGGCCGGTTGGGCGCTGGGAACCAGCGGCAGACCTGGCAGCAATCCCGGGTGCCGGAAGGATGTACAGGGCCAGGCTGATGGACCGATCAGAAACACCCAGCAGCTCCTCCACCAGCCCGGGCTGGCGGGGCACGGCAGCGGGCAGCTCCCGGTGCCAGCTGGGGATAGAGAGGCAGGGCGAGCTCCGGGGCTGGCCCGTGGGGCGCTGGGACCAGCGGCAGACCTGGCAGCAATCCCGGGTGCCGGAAGGATGTACAGGGCCAGGCCAGTTGGCTTAGGGACCCAGCAGCTCCTCCACCTGCCCGGGCTGGCGGGGCGGGGGTCCCGGGGAATGTCTCTCGTCCCGGGAAGGGTCCTCCGTCCCCAGCCACGCAGTGGGTGTGGGTCCCAGCGCCCCCCGGGAGCAGCCATCCTTGCCGAGCTCCCCAGGACGGGCCGGGAGCGACCGGGCCGGGCGGGGCCGAGAAGGCGGGGCGGGGCGGGGCCGAGCCGAGCAGGAGAGGGGGCGGGGCCGAGCCGAGCGGCTGGGGCGGAGCCGAGACGGAGGGGAGGGCGGGGCCGAGCCGAGCGGCTGGGGCCGAGCCGAGCAGAGAGGGGGCGGGGCCGAGCCGAGAGGCTGGGGCGGAGCCGAGACGGAGGGGAGGGCGGGGCCGAGCCGAGCGGCTGGGGCCGAGCCGAGCAGAGAGGGGGCGGGGCCGAGCCGAGCGGCTGGGGCGGAGCCGAGACGGAGGGGAGGGCGGGGCCGAGCGGCTGGGGCGGGGCCGAGCGGCTGGGGAGGGCGGGGCCGAGCGGCTGGGGCAGGCAGGGCGGGCGCCATGGAGGCCGGCAGCGGGCGGCGGGTGGTGGTGGTGGGCGCGGGGCTGGCGGGGCTGGGGGCGGCGGGGCGGCTCCGCGGCCTCGGCTCCCTCCGCCTGCTGGAGGCGGCGGGACGCGCCGGGGGCCGCGTCTACACCCGCCCCTTCGGTACGGGGGACATCCCGGGGGGGTGGGCAACCGGCGGCGGGCACGGGATGGGTGGCACAGGCGAGGAAGGGGGTGGCACCGGGGTGGGGGCTGCACTGGGGGCCGGGACTGGCCCGGAGGAGGCTGTTCCGGGGCAAGACCGAGGGCGGGGGAGCCTACACCTGAACCCACCCACCCGCACTCACAGCTGTGGGGCCGGGCCCGAGGGGGACCCACGCAGGGCCGGCAGCGTGGGACCGAATAGGGGGCAGGCAGGGGCGGCACAGGGCAGTCCGGGGCAAGGGAGGTGCCGGTGACTTCAGCCGGTTTAGGGGGGCACAGGGGGGTCGGACTCCTGCCACACGTATGCCACACGGTGGTGACACACCCTCCCCACAGCATCAGGGCTGGCAGAGATGGGGGCACACTGGATCCACGGCCCCTCCCCGGGGAACCCTGTCTTCCACCTGGCCACTCACTACGGCCTGCTGGGCCCCGAGGCCGCGCTGGAGGAGAACCAGCAGGCAGAGACCGGGGGCCATCCTCCGATGCCCTCCGCCACCTACGGCAGCTCGGGGAAGGTGCTGAACTCCCCCGCGGTGGGCGAGGCCCGTGACCTCTTCGACGCCCTCCTGACCTCCACTCGTGCTTTCCGGGGGGCCAAGGAGCTGCCAGCAGCCAGCGTGGGGCAGTACGTCCGGGCAGAGATCACCCGGAGGCTCCCTGCCTTGGGAGGCGGGGAGGAGGCCGCCCGGCAGCTCCAGCTGGCCGTCCTCGCCTCCTGCCTCAAGCTGGAATGCTGCATCAGTGGGGCCCACAGCATGGACCTGGTAGCCCTGGAGCCCTTCGGGGAGTACGTCTCCTTGCCCGGCCTGGACTGCACCTTCCCAGGGTAAGTGTGGGGCTCTGCAGGGGGTGGGGGAGAGCGTTCCGGGGGGCAGCCTGCGCCCAGCTGCACCTCTGGCCTGCATCAGGAACAGTGTGGCCAGCAGGAGCAGGGAGATCATTGTGCCCCTGTACACTGCACTGGTTAGGCCACACCTTGAGTCCTGTGTCCAGTTCTGGGCGCCTCAGGTTAGGAAGGAGGTTGACTTGCTGGAACGAGTCCAGAGAAGAGCAACAAAGTTGGTGAGGGGTTTGGAACACAGCCCTGTGAGGAGAGGCTGAGGGAGCTGGGGTTGCTTAGCCTGGAGAAGAGGAGGTTCAGGGGAGACCTCATTGCTCTCTACAACTACCTGAAGGGAGGTTGTCGACAGGTGGATGTTGGTCTCTTCTCCCAGGCAGCCAGCACCAGAACAAGAGGACACAGTCTCAGGCTGTGCCAGGGGAAGTTTAGGCTGGAGGTTAGGAAGAAGTTCTACACAGAGAGAGTGATTGCCCATGGGAATGTGCTGCCCAGGGAGGTGGTGGAGTCCCCATCATTGGAGGTGTTCAGGAGGAGACTTGATGGGGTGCTTGGCGCCATGGGTTAGTTGATGAGGTGGTGTTGGATGATAGGTTGGACTCGATGAGCTTGGAAGGTCTCTTCCAAGCTGGTCTATTCTATGTGTTCTACTCTATGCATTCCTCCCGCAGCGGCTACAGCGGCCTGCCCGAGCGCCTGCTCTCGGCCCTGCCCGAGGGCAGCCTGGCACTCAGCAAGGCGGTGAGGACCATCCGGTGGCAAGGAGCCTTCCGGGAGGAAGGGGACAGCGCCAGGGAGTTCCCTGTCCAGGTGGAGTGTGAGGATGGAGAAGCCTTCCTCGCCGACCACGTCATCATCACCGTCCCGCTGGGTGAGGAGATCAGCGCTGCCCCTGCCCTGCCTGTCCCCACCGCTGGCATAGGCCTGGCCAGGGCTTGCCCCAGCACCCTTCCCAGCCTCACATCTCACACCGGTGGGAAAGGCGAGGAAGGGGTCTGGGAAGGAGGGAAAAGCATCTCAGCAGCTCGGTGAAGAGAGCTTCCCAACCATCTCCTGCCCACAGGCTTCCTCAAGGAACACCAGCAGGACTTCTTCCAGCCTCCCTTGCCCGAGCGGAAGGCGGAGGCCATCCGCCGCCTGGGTTTCGGCACCAACAACAAGATCTTCCTGGAGTTCGAGCAGCCCTTCTGGGAGCCCCAGCAGCAGCTCCTGGAGGTGGTGTGGGAGGACGAGTCCCCCCTGGAGGAGCCCAGCGCCGACCTGGAAGCCAGCTGGTTCAAGAAGCTCGTGGCGTTCGTGGTGGTGCAGCCGCCCGAGCAGTAGGTGGCCGGGAGCGCTGGAAAGGGACGGCCGCGGCCCCGAGGGGCCCCCTGGGCAACGCAAGGGAGCACCTCGGCCCCGCCTGCAGCCTCCCAGACCTTCCAGGGCCCCGGGCGGCCCGTGCCGCGGTGGCACTGTCAGGGCGAGGCAGGCAGGGTGCTCGGCAGGCAGCCTCAGCCCCACCTTTCCTCCCCAGGCACGGGCACGTCCTCTGCGGGTTTATTGCGGGCGAGGAGGCAGAGTACATGGAGACACTGAGCGACGCCCAGGTGCTCGGCGCCATGACACGCGTCCTCCGCACGCTCACAGGTACCGCCCCCGCTCCCCCCACCCCTCCCCGGGGCGGGGAACGCGCACCTTGACTTCTCCGCACCCGCAGGGAACCCTTCCCTGCCCGCTCCCCGGAGCATGCTCAGGTCCCGCTGGCACAGCGCCCCCTACACCCGCGGCTCCTACAGCTACGTGGCCGTCGGCAGCTCGGGGGACGACATCGACGTGCTGGCTCAGCCCCTGCCCGACGACCCCCAGGACCCCAGGGTAACTGTTTTGAGGCCCAGGGGGCGCCATGGCTACGGGGAAGGCAGGACCCTCTGGTCAGTCACAGGGACAGACAGACAGGAGTGGAATTAGGACACCCCGAGCTCTGAGGATCACAGGGAGGTGGTATTCCCCAAGCCCACGCCCTTCAGGGGTACGGACTAACCCCCCGTGGCTCTTCGTGCCAGCCTCGTGAGAGAGGGGAACCCCATTTCCATAAAGTGTGGGGACGTGTAGCTCATTCCATTCCCTGTCCAGTCTCCTCACGGCATGGGTTGAGTCTCTAAGGAAGGGACGGTGCCCGCTCGGTCTCTACGTGGTGATGCCTCTGGGGGGTGCCAAAGGGCCGGGGAAGGAGGCTGGTGTAATACAACGCACTGCTCCTGCTGAGCCGGGGAGGCGGCAGGTCCCCGGCGCTCACCTCCCTCCTTTGCCGCAGCCTCTGCAGCTCCTCTTCGCCGGCGAAGCTACCCACCGCACCTTCTACTCCACCACCCACGGAGCCCTGCTGTCGGGCTGGCGAGAGGCCGAGCGGCTCAATCAGCTCTTCGAGGCAGCCAGCCTCACTCCTCAGAGCTCTGAGGCAGGCAAATAAAAGCCTTGCTTCCTGGGCCGCTGCCGCTCAGCCTCCTTTATTGCGAACCCTCCCAGACAGAGGACAGACCGCGAAGGCATCTCTCTCTGCAGGGCAGACGGACGCGGCTCCTCGGTTCGGGTCGAGCGGGGGTGCTGGGGCTGCGGCGGCAGGAGCGTCAGTACCAGTTGGTGCTGGCAATCATGAAGCGGGTGTCGTCCAGCGGGGCCTGCGTCGGGCCTGGCTGCGGGGTGGTTTGAGGGACCGAGGGTGGCTGCGGGGCGGGTTGGGGAGTAGCCCCCGCCGCACGTGGTGTGCCGGGCCCGGCGGGAGACGCAGAGGGTCCTCCGCGGGGGCCAGCAGCTCCCGCGCCCCCAGGACTCCCCGACGGAACCCCGGGCTCGGTAGGCCGCGGCTCCGCCATGGCAGTAGGCAGGGGGCGGAAGTGACGCAGGACGCATTGTCCCGCCCACGCCGCTCTCCGCGCGGCGCGCCAGGCGTGACGTCACGAGGCGCCGTCGCCATGCGAGGATGGGTCGGAGCGCTACGGGCGGCCGTGGCCGGGCCCGGGCCGGGCAGGTTTCGGGAGCGTTTCGATTTCGGCGGCCGCGAGGTGGCCTCCTGGTTCCCGGGACACATGGCGAAAGGTGAGGGACGGGAGCGGGGCGCGCTGACCGCCGCTGCCTCCGCCGCCGCTCACCCTGCGCCGTGTTGCAGGCCTGCGGCAGATGCGGGCTTCCCTGCGGCGCGCCGACTGCCTCGTCGAGGTGCACGACGCTCGTATATCCTCCAGCGCGGCTCTTCATTGACACCACCCCCCCCACCCCCACCCCCCTAGCTCTGGGGGTCCCCTGGGCCAGCGGGAGCCAGTACCTCGAGAGTCCCACACCAGTCCCATCGACTCTTTCCCCACCCCTCTTCCACCTGGTTCCCCCGGTATGTGCTCCCCCGGCAGCACGCGGTCATGCTCCTTAGCAGCCTCACATCCCGCTGTCGGGCCGTAACCCCATGCTGCAGGAGGCGCTGGGCATCCGCCCACACATCCTGGTGCTGAACAAGATGGACCTGGCTGATCCCCGCCGGCAGCCGGTGAGCGCTGGGGCTGGGCTGGCGGGCTGGCTAGGTCGCTGCAGGCAGGTACTAGGTAATGCCTCTGCCTGTCCCTCCAGGCAGTCTTGGAGCGCTTGAAGCAGCAGGGGTGCTCACACGTCGTGTTCACTGACTGCCAGCGTGATGGCAACGTCAAGAAGGTAACAGAACAGTGACCCCCTGCCCAGCTTTGCTCTTGGCTGCTGCTAGCTGTGCAGTCTGAATGGGGAGATTCAGGTTGGATGTTAGGAAGAAGTTGTTCCCCAGGAGGGTGGTGAGAGACTGGCCCAGGTTGCCCAGGGAGGTGGTGGAAGCCAGGCTGGAGGTGGCTGTGAGCAACCTGCTGGAGTGTGAGGTGTCCCTGCCCATGGCAGGGGGATTGGACCTGGATGGTCCTTGAGGTCCCTTCCAACCCTAACAATTCTATTATTGTGTGATCTGCCAGCCCTGTGAAGTGCCCCAGGGTGAGGAAGTGACACCAGGTGGTCCAGAGCTTGCCCAAGGCGCCCCATCCTCTGCTTGGCTCCCATTTTGCACCTCCCCCTGGCACGCTGTCCTCTGAGCGAGTGGCCACTGCCAGCCTGGGCACAGAGCTGCAGCTACAGCCCTTAAAATCCTCGAGTCCTTCTGGTTGGAATAGAGCTCTAAGATCCTGGTGCCCAAGCACTGCCTAGCCTTACCAAGTCTGCTGCACACCTCCTTGTGTTCCTCTGCAGATTGTTCCCCTGGTTGCCAAGCTGGTGGAGGACAGCCCACGCTACCACAGGGCTGAGGTGAGACATGGCAGTGAGACTGCCTGGGGAGCCAGGGGGACCCTCAGAAGTTCCTCTTCCTCCAGCTGGAGGGTCGAGGCTGCTCCTGCACATGCCAGAAGCTTGGGTGTCCAACTCTTGTGGCTGCCCTTTGCTCCTGGAGCGCCTGGCTGATATTCCCCCCCCCCATCCTCCTCACTGCCAGAGCACTGCGTACAGCATCCTGGTGATCGGTGTGCCCAACGTGGGGAAGTCCTCATTCATCAACTCACTGCGGAGGCTGCATCTCAGGAAGGGTATTTCTGCATCCTGCCTAGGCCTGGGGAGGAGCCACTGGTGCAGCCATGGAGCTGGGGGGGGGTGGGGCTTGCTTCTCTGACAGTATCTCTCCTCTCCCTCCAAGGGAAAGCCACTGCAGTGGGCGGCGAGCCGGGCGTCACCAAGGCTGTGCTGACCAGAATCCAGGTACTGTCCCCTCAGCACAGCTGGCGGAGTGGATGCTGGCCTGTACCTTCCTGCCTCCTCTCACAGGGGCTCTGGAAAACCACAGGAGCTGACCTCAAAAGTGTCTCTGGGGTCCCTTTTCCCCAGAGCCCTTAAGGACAGCTCAGTCAACGCCTTGCTCATTAGCCACTAGTCGCGGTGCTAATCGCTGAGCCGCGCGGCCTAAGGGCCCTGCCTGCCCCCATCCTAGGTCTGCGAGAAGCCCCTGATGTACCTGGTGGACACACCCGGTGTGCTGCCTCCGAAGCTGGGGGACGTAGAGACGGGCATGAAGCTGGCACTCTGTGGTGAGGGGGAGGCTGTGGCCGGGGGCATTCCCCAGACCTGCCTTTAAGCCCCAGCTGGGCCTGGTGCTTGAGGCTGGGGCAGGAGCCCGCTGCTCACAGCACCCCCAGGCCGGTGCGTGAACGGTGGCAGATGGTATGAGGGGTGGCCAGGGCCCAGGGCAGGGCTGGGGGAGCTGGAACTTCACCCTCTTTCCCAGGAGCCATCCGTGACCACCTGGTGGGGGAGGACATCATGGCCGACTACCTGCTGTACACCCTGAACAAGCAGCAGCAGTTTGGGTGAGCCGGCGGGGCAGCGGCCGCGGGGCCCCCGGCGGGCTGCCCGGGCGCGGGGCTCAGCGGGCAGCTGCCTCGGCAGGTACGTGCGGCGCTACGGGCTGGCCCAGGCCTGCGACGACGTGGAGCACGTGCTGAGGCAGGTGGCGCTCAGCCTGGGCAGGACGCAGAAGGTGAAGGTGCTGACGGGCACGGGTGAGCGCGCCAGGGCCGGGCTCGGGGGGGGTGCCGGGACGGCTCCAGGCTCCGCTGAGCCCTGCTCCCACCCCCACGCCCCCCGCTGCAGGCGACGTCAACGTGACCATGCTCAGCTACCCGGCTGCCGCCTACGAGTTCCTGCGCGACTTCCGGGCGGGACGCCTGGGCAGGGTGACGCTGGACTGAGACCTGCCCCAGGGGGAGAGGCCACCCGAGCTGGGGAGGAAGGCCAGACTGCTCCCAGGGGCCCCCTGGGGCTGGGGCCACCTCAGCAGGGAGCTGTGGCACGCAGTTAGGTTGGCTTGGCAGGGCCAGCTCCCAGTTCTGGTCCCCGGCAGAGGATGCCCGGAGGATGAAGGGTGAGGCTGTGCCGTGGTGGCTGTCCTGTGGCATCACCGTGCAGGACGATGCTCTCCAGCAGGAGGGCCTGGAGCACAGCTGCTGCAACCAGCCACGATCCACCCCCTAGGGAACCGGTCCCTTGCTGCACTGTTGGGATCTCCATCCTGAAATAAAGGCTTGGTGGGCAGGGTGTGGGGGGTGCGGTGCCAGCCCGGGGCCTTCATCCCCAGCACCCTGCCCGCACGCAGTCACACCTGCTTTCCACCCTGCTTTATTGCTGCCTCCTCGTCTTCCACACGGGGCCAGACTCGCGTACAGAGGAGTGGAACAACCCGGGTGCCTGAACCGGGGAGGGGGGAAAGTGGGGGAGGGGCTTCCCAGGGGGTCCTGCCCCGCTGGCGGCCGGTAACCGGGAGAGGGCTGGTGCGGGAGGGGTTGCTGCCTCGGGAGCCGCTGCTATCCCAGGGGTGTGTGCTCAGCCCCGCAGCGGGGGCAGCCGGTCCTCACGGCATCGGTGGCTGCTCCAGGCACGGTCGGGTCCCCCGAAACCGTCAGCGGCGGAGGAGGACGGCGGCGAGGGGGCAGAGCCAGGCCACGGCCCATCCCGGCGGGTCTCGGCTGGCGGGGGCGGTGGCCGTCCAGTTGCCATCTCGGTACTCGGCACCGTCGCTTGCTTCCAGTTCGCCGGCGAGCCGGGCCCGGCGCAGGGCAGCCCCCGCCGCCACACCGGCCGCCGCTCCCGCCGCCGCCGCGCCGGCCACTCGCAGGGCGGCCCCGGACGAGCCGTACCGGGGCACGGCCGCCTTCATGCGGCCGCGGGCGGTCGCCCGGCCCCGGCCGCGGGCGGCTCCGCGGGCTCCACCGCGCCCGCCCTTACCGGCCACGGGGTCGCAGAGAGCGGCGGCCAACAGCATCAGGGCCCAGCACGCCGCCGCGCTCCGCCGCATGCCACCGCTCCGCCGCACCTGGCAGAGGGACAGCCCCGCCGTCAGCCGCCGCACCGGGATGCGCGCCTGGGGCGTCTGCCGGGGACGCGCACGCCTGTGTCGCTCACGCGTGTGCGCTGGGTGTGCGCGTATGTCGCTCGCGCGTGTGCCCGGGGTGCGCACGCGTGGCTGGTCGGCGTGCTCGGAACGCGCTCGCCTGTCCCTTATGCGTGCGTGCCGCTCGTGCCGTGTGCCCCGGGTGCACGCGCGCGTGTCCCTCACGCGGCAGCCCACGGGTGACACGAACCCGCGCGGACGAAGCGCGCTCACGGGCGGGTGCGTGCGGCGCCGGCACCCGCACCCGCACCAGCCGCCGAGCAAGCGCCGCCGAGCCGAGCCGAGCCCTGCCGAGCCGAGCCCTGCCGAGCCGAGCCCTGCCGAGCCGAGCCCTGCCGAGCCGAGCCCTGCCGAGCCGAGCCCTGCCGAGCCGAGCCCTGCCGAGCCGAGCCCTGCCGAGCCGAGCCCTGCCGAGCCGAGCCCTGCCGAGCCGAGCCCTGCCGAGCCGAGCCCTGCCGAGCCGAGCCCTGCCGAGCCGAGCGCCGTTCGCAAGCACACCGAGGCGCGTTACCCTCTCCCGCCCCTGGCACCCCCTCCACCCCGCCCCGGGGCACGGTCACCCGCACCCCCGCCAGCCACCCCCGGCACCACGCCGGCCGTCCCCGCTCTCGGGGCTCACCGGGCCTGGGGCTGCCGCTGGGCTCGCTCCGCTCCGCTCCTCCCCGGCCGCGCTCCCGCCGCCGCGTTCCCGCTGCCGTCTGCTCCCCCCATCCCCACCCTCACTTGGCGCTGGCAGAGGCGGGGAGCCAGGGACGCGGCACCTCACGGACCCCAGCTGGGAGGGGACTGGAAAGGACCTCTGGGCATCACCCAGTCCAACCCCCGTGCTCCAGCAGGGCACCCCCAGCAGCTTGCCCAGCAGCACAATGCCCGGGGGGGTTGGAAGCTCTCCACACCAGGAGACTCCACAACCTCTCCAGGCCTGCTCCAGGCCTCCAGCAGCCTCACCCCAAACAACTTTCTCCTCCTGCTCACATCCAACCTCCTGCCTGCCACTCTCTGCCCCTTGGCCTGGCCCTGGGCACCACTCAGCAGAGCCTGGCCCCAGCCTCTTGCCCCCCACAGCTCCTTTAGCTCTTGCTGAGCATTGCTCAGCTGCCCTCTGGGGCTGCTCTCCTGCAGGCTCTCAGCCCCAGGGCTCTCAGCCTTTGCTGCTCCCAGAGCTGCTCCAGGCCCCTCAGCAGCTTTGCAGCCTGCCCTGGACTCTCTCCAGCACTTCCCTGCCTCTGGAAGTGGGGAGCCTAGAACTGGAACCAGGGCTCTGGATGTGGCCTCCTGTAGAGATCAGCAACCCTGCAGTAAGTTGCTCAGAACTCTGACCAACCTGACCTGGTATGGCTCCTGGGATGGGGTGGGATGGGGTGGGGCTTGTCCCACCTCTCTGGGCAACCTGAGTCACCTTCAGTGTGAAAAATGTCTTCCTTAGAGCCTAGTTTCAGTCTCCCTCTTGGAGTGCAAATCCATCAGCCCTTGTGCTGTTGCTGCATGGATCTGAATCCGTGATGGACAAAGGAAAAGCAGGGTGAGGAGAACCTCCCTTGTCCTGCTGGCCACACTCTTCTTCATCCACCCCAGCACACCATTGGCTTTCTTGGTCATATGGGCACATTGCTGGCTCAGCACTCCCAGGTCCATTCTCTGCAGAGCTGCTTCCCAGCAGGTCCCCCCCTCAGCTGTCCTGCTGCAGGAGGCTTTTCCTCCCCAGGGGCAGGACCCTACCCTTGCCCTGGTTGAACTCCATGAGGTTCCCTCTGCCCAGCTCTGCAGCCTGCCCAGGTCTCATTCGGTGGCAGCACAGCCTGAGGAGTGTCAGCCTCTGCTCCCAGCTCTGTGCCATTGGCAAACTGGCTGAGGGTCCTCAGAGTCCCTTTGTCCAGGTCGTTGATGAAGAAGTAGAATAGGACCAGAACCAGTCCTGACCTCTGGGGAGTACCACAAGCTACAGACCTCCAATTGGACCCTGCACCACTGATCACAGTGCCCCTCACAGAATCACAGAACCTTAGGGGCTGGAAGGGAACTCCAAAGCTCATCCAGTCCAACCCCCTGCCAGGGCAGGGGCACCCAGGGCAGCTCACACAGCAACACATCCAGGGGGGGTTGGAATCTCTCCACAGAGGGAGACTCCACAACCCCCCTGGGCAGCCTGCTCCAGGCCTCTGGCACCCTCACAGGGGAAAACTTCTCCCTCCTCTTTCCATGCAACTTCCTCTGCCTCAGCTTCCAGCACTGCCCCTTGTGCTGGCACTGGGCAGCACCCAGCAGAGCCTGGCTCCAGCCTCTGGGCACTGACCCTGCACAGCTTGAGCCCCAGCAAGGAGCTCACCTCTCAGGCTCCTCCTCTGCAAGCTCCAGAGCCCTCAGCTCCCTCAGGCTCTGCTCCTGAGAAATAAATAGAATAGAATAAAATTGAATTGCATTAACCAGGTTGGAAAAGACCTTCGAGATTATCGAGTCCAACCTATCCCCCAGCACCATCTGATCAACTCAACCATGGCACCAAGGGCCTTATCCAGGCTCTTCCTAAACACCTCCAGGGATGGGGACTCCACCACCTCCCTGGGCAGCACATCCCAAGGGCCAATCTCTCTGTCTGGCAAGAACTTCTTCCTAACATCCAGCCTGAACCTCCCCTGGCACAGCTTGAAACTGTGTCCTCTTGTTCTGGTGCTGGGTGCCTGGGAGCAGAGACCGACCCCCACCTGGCTACAACCTCCCTGCATGGAGTTGTAGACAGCATTGAGGTCTCCCCTGAGCCTCCTCTTCTCCAGGCTAAGCAAAAGCTGTTGCAGTGCCTGCAGCAGCTCTGTGGCTCTGCGCTGGACTCTCTCCAGCGGTGCCTTCAGCCGCTCCCCCCGCAGCCGCAGCCGCAGCCCTCAGGCGCTGCTCCCAGAGGCAGACTCCACACTGCCGCCGCGGGGACCCGGCGCGGGATACCACCCCTCACCCCCCCCATCCCCCGCCCCCGGCGGCGCGACCAATGGGAAGAGGGGCTCGGGGGGCGGGGCGGCGTCGGCCAATGGGCGCGGCGCGGGGGCGGGGCCGCTTCGCCGCCGTGCTCCGACATGGCCGCCTCGCTGCGCGGGCTCCTGCGGCCGGCGGCCGCCCAGGCGCTGCTGGGGGCGCGGCGCTGCAGCGCCGGTGAGAGGGGCACTGGGGCGGGCGCTTGGGGGGCTCCGGGCGTGGGCGGCGGGCACCGGGGCTTGCCCCCGCGCGACGCACCGGGCGCCCGGGGTCTGGCACCGGGTCCCGGCACCGTGTATGGGCTGTGGCTGTGTGTGAAGGGTCGCGGCGCAGTGCGCAGGCCCGGTACCGTGCAGCGGCGCCTAGCAGCGAACACTGGGGCGTGTCGCGCGGTCCCAGGACCATGTCACGGGGTGCATAGGCCGCGTGTCCTGTGCCTGGCCCGGGTCACAGCACCGCTCAGCAGCCTGGCACAGCCAGGGTGCTCCCCCGCAGCGGGCACTCCCCGCACCGCCGGTGCCCATCCCCGCGGGGCGATGTCCCGCAGGCTGCCGGTGGCTGCTGGCACGTGCCTGGCACCATGAGGGTCGCCCTTAAATAGCAGGAGGATGGTGGGTGGCAGCAGGGGCTGGGTGGGTAGGGGGAGCTGAGGCTGTTCCAGGCAGCAGGTCATGGGCAGGGAGCCAGTTCCAGTGCCTGGCAGTGCAGAAGGCAGGGGCTGGGTGGGTAGGGGGAGCTGAGGCTGTTCCAGGCAGCAGGGGCTGGGTGGGGAGCCAGTTCCAGTGCCTGGCAGTGCAGAAGGCAGGGGCTGGGTGGGTAGGGGGAGCTGAGGCTGTTCCAGGCAGCAGGTCATGGGCAGGGAGCCAGTTCCAGTGCCTGGCAGTGCAGAAGGCAGGGGCTGGGTGAGTAGGGGGAGCTGAGGCTGTTCCAGGCAGCAGGTCATGGGCAGGGAGCCAGTTCCAGTGCCTGGCAGTGCAGAAGGCAGGGGCTGGGTGGGTAGGGGGAGCTGAGGCCGTTCCAGGCAGCAGGGGCTGGGTGGGGAGCCAGTTCCAGTGCCTGGCAGTGCAGAAGGCAGGGGCTGGGTGGGTAGGGGGAGCTGAGGCTGTTCCAGGCAGCAGGTCGTGGGCAGGGAGCCAGTTCCAGTGCCTGGCAGTGCAGAAGGCAGGGGCTGGGTGGGTAGGGGGAGCTGAGGCTGTTCCAGGCAGCAGGTCATGGGCAGGGAGCCAGTTCCAGTGCCTGGCAGTGCAGAAGGCAGGGGCTGGGTGGGTAGGGGGAGCTGAGGCTGTTCCAGGCAGCAGGGGCTGGGTGGGGAGCCAGTTCCAGTGCCTGGCAGTGCAGAAGGCAGGGGCTGGGTGGGTAGGGGGAGCTGAGGCTGTTCCAGGCAGCAGGGGCTGGGTGGGGAGCCAGTTCCAGTGCCTGGCAGTGCAGAAGGCAGGGGCTGGGTGGGTAGGGGGAGCTGAGGCTGTTCCAGGCAGCAGGTCGTGGGCAGGGAGCCAGTTCCAGTGCCTGGCAGTGCAGAAGGCAGGGGCTGGGTGGGTAGGGGGAGCTGAGGCCGTTCCAGGCAGCAGGTCTCCTAACAGGGCCATGCACAGGGAGCCAGTTCCAGTACCTGGCAGTGCAGAAGACAGGGGCACGGCAGAGCGTGGGCCTGATCCAGCTGAACCGGCCGCAGGCGCTCAATGCCCTTTGCGAGGGGCTGATGGAGGAGCTGCGCCGGGCACTGGAGGCCATGGAGAACGACCCCCAGGTGGGGGCCATCGTCATCACCGGCAGCCAGAAAGCCTTTGCAGGTAGGGCCGGCAGGGCGCCTCCTCCCCCAGCCCCTGCATCCTAGGGGAGGGGGAGGCTGGGGGTCCCACCCTGTTGCCCTCCGCAGCCGGCGCCGACATCAAGGAGATGCAGAACAAAACCTTCCAGGAGTGCTACAGCAGTGGCTTCCTCTCGGGCTGGGACAAGCTCGCCACCGTCCGCAAGCCTGTGATCGCCGCCGTCAACGGCTACGCCGTGAGTGCCCCCGCGGCCCCCTCCCCTTCCCCCTCGCCGTGGCCCCCCTGCGGTAGCTCCCAGCCTGCGCCTGGAGCGTGTTCCGCTGATCCTTTGCACGGGCGAGGGGTGGAACGTGAACGAATCGCCCTGGGATGAGGCAACGCTGAGCTCTAAAGCATCCCCGTGGGCAGGCTGCCGACCTAAAGCCGGTTCTGTCAACTCTCTCTCTTCTCTTTTTGGCTTCCTCCCCTCTGGTTGGGGCTTCTGGAGGGTTGAAATTAGCCCCCTCCCCCTGTTAACTTTGCCAGAGCAGCTCAGGTGGAGGCAAATGGAAGCTGTATTTACAGGCAGAGCTCCACTCTGCAATGGAGTGCAAGGAACAGGTACAAACCAGAGAGGACTGGCAATATTGAGAGGTAGTTACAATTAACAAGCAGCACCAGGACCTCAAAGAGCAGGGGAAGCTACGAACTTCTCCTTGTCTGCCCACCCCTGACCCCCCCTATGGCAAAGGGAGGGGGAAAGGAGCAGAAGAAGTTGCTGTTAGGCTTGGCCAAAACAATGCAGCCAAGGTCAGGCAGAAGCAAGTTAGGATCTCTCCAGAGCCAAGAAGTCAGAGAGGAGAGGGGGGAGGGGGAAGAGGAGGAGGGAGGAGAGAGGGGAGGGGAGAAGAGAAAAGTGTTTGGGTACAACCAGCTTCAGTTCCTTCTCTCTCCAGTGGGATTGTGTAGAGTTGTCTTTGTCTTCCTTCCCCACACCCCGCAGTGATTTGTTTGCACTTTGCTGCTCTTCTGCTCAAGATCTGTGAAACAAAATGTCAGAGGCATAGCCCAAAGCTACCACCCTGCCCTTGGCTGCCGTGCTGCAAGTACTCACAAACCACCTCCCTGCTCTTTCCCTCCTCTGTCCTGGACCAGAGGGTAGGGAGCAGGGAAAGGGAAGCTGTTAGCAGCTCCCCTGGGTTTTGGCCAGGGTAGGGTTCTTGTGCTGTTTGTCACTGGGACCTGGGGGTGGTGGTGGGCAGCAGCTGAACAGGAGCCAGCAGTGTGCCCAGGCGGCCAAGAAGGCCAAGGGCATCCTGGGCTGCATCAGGAAGAGTGTGGCCAGCAGGAGCAGGGAAGTCCTTGTGCCCTGTGCTCAGCACTGCTTAGGCCACCCCTTGAGTCCTGTGTCCAGTTCTGGGCTCCTCAGGTTAGGAAAGAGGTTGAGCTGCTGGAAGGTGTCCAGAGAAGGGCAACAAAGCTGGGGAGGGGTCTGGGGCACAGCCCTGTGAGGAGAGGCTGAGGGAGCTGGGGTTGCTTAGCCTGCAGAAGAGGAGGCTCAGGGGAGACCTTCTTGCTCTCTACATCTCCTTGCAGGGCGGTTGTAGCCAGGTGGGGGTTGGTCTCTTCTCCCAGGCCCCCAGCACCAGAACAAGAGGACACAGTCTCAAGCTGTGCCAGGGGAGTTTCAGGCTGGAAGTTAGGAAGAAGTTCTTGCCAGACAGAGAGATTGGCCCTTGGGATGTGCTGCCCAGGGAGGTGGTGGAGTCCCCATCCCTGGAGGTGTTTAGGAAGAGCCTGGCTGAGGCCCTTGGAGCCATGGCTGAGTTGGTCAGATGGTGCTGGGGGATAGGTTGGGCTGGATGATCTGTGAGGTCTTCCTCAGCCTGGTTCATTCTCCCCTTCCCCTTCGCTCTCAGTGGTGTCAGCACTCGGCACACCTTCAGGGCGGTCTGTTGCAGGTTGTGGTGCTTGTAGGGACAGCTCTCATTTGCCTCCAGCTGAGCTGCTGTGGCAGTTTGAATGCTGGGTGTGTGTGTGTGTGTGTGTGTGTGGGGAGGATTTTCAAGCCACCCCATGCCAGGGCCCCCTGACCTTCCTCTTCCTTGCCCCCCGTGCCAGCTGGGCGGCGGCTGCGAGCTGGCCATGATGTGCGACATCATCTACGCCGGGGAGAAGGCGCAGTTCGGCCAGCCTGAGATCCTGCTGGGCACCATCCCGGGTGAGCAGGGGGCACCACTCCTGGCCCCGGGCAGGGGGCGGTGGGGCACCCCCAGCTGGCCTCCACTGGACCGTTTCCCTTCGCCCCCAGGCGCCGGAGGGACGCAGAGGCTGACCAGGGCGGTGGGCAAGTCGCTGGCGATGGAGATGGTGCTGACCGGGGAGCGGATCTCGGCGGCGGAGGCGAAGGAGGCAGGTGGGAGGGCGGGCAGGGCGGGCCTGGAGGCGCCAGGGGGCCGGGCAGGAGGCATCCTCCCCGCTCCCACCGCCTCCCCCTGCCTGCCCTAGGGCTGGTCAGCAAGGTCTTCCCCGTGGACAAGCTGCTGGATGCTGCCGTCGCCTGCGCCGAGAAGATCGCCGGCAACTCCAAGCTGGTGGTGGCCATGGCCAAGGAGTCAGTCAATGCTGGTAGGGGCTGGGGGGCACAGTGGCACCCCCAGGGTGGGCAGCCAGCAGGGGCTCCCCAGCTTCCTCCTTGCTCTCAGTGGTCAGTGCTGGTAGGGGCTGGGGGGCACAGTGGGACCCCCAGGGTGGGCAGCCAGCAGGGTCTCCCCAGCTTCCTCCTTGCTCTCAGTGGTCAATGCTGGCAGGGGCTGGGGGCACAGTGGCACCCCCAGGGTGGGCAGCCAGCAGGGGCTCCCCAGCTTCCTCCTTGCTCTCAGTGGTCAGTGCTGGCAGGGGTGGGGGGCACAGTGGGACCCCCAGGGTGGGCAGCCAGCAGGGTCTCCCTCCCCTCAGCCTTCGAGACGACGCTGGCGGAGGGAGCCAGGACGGAGAAGAGGCTTTTCTATGCCACCTTTGCCACGGTGAGCAGTGGGGCTGGGGCTGGGGCTGGGGCTGGGGCTGTGCTGGGGCTGGGGCTGTGCTGGGGCCCCAGCTGGGGCTGGCAGAGCTCCCCTAACCCGCCCCTGCCCCCAGGCTGACCGCAAGGAGGGGATGACAGCCTTCGTGGAGAAGCGCAAGGCCAGCTTCACCGACAGCTAGAGCCCCGGGGGCTCACCCTGCAGAGAGCTGCCAGCAGGGGCCCTGGGGTGGGAGCCCTGGCAGCCAGGACTGCTCTTGCCACTGCTATTAAAGGGTCTTGCTGGTGCAGCTGGGATGTGGGCAGTCCTTGCTGTAGGCTCCCCCCTGGAGCTGGGAAGTGTCTGGGGGTCCCTCCAGCCCCTCCTGCTCCCTGGGCTGGGCAAGAGCAGCCTTGTGGAGCAGCAGCTCCCTTCTGGCCCCTGGGTGGGGGGAAGCCTGCAGCAGCTCCTTGGGTGCCACAGCAGCATGCTGACCTCAGCTGGGGGGCTGGGCTGAGCCCCACCCCCCCCTCACCCCCAGGCATCATCCTCCCCCTGCTCAGGTGAGCACAAGGAGGGGGAGGGGGAGGGGGGCCCTCCCAGAGCTGGGGGTCCCTGCACTTAGCAGGGGGTTTCTGGCAGCGAGGAGTTGCTCCTCAGGGCATGCAGGAGAAGTGGATTTATTGAGGGGGGGGCTCAAGGATGTGTGGAGAGGGACAAGCCCCCCTCAGGAAGCCCCAGGGGTGGCTCCCACCCTGCACCCCTCTCCAGCTCAGCTGTGGTAGAGGTGGTCGAGGTCCTCCTCAGGGCCGCTCCGCACCTTGGGCTGCAGCCTCTGGGGGGGCCTGCAGGCATCAGCTTCCCTGGCATCATCCTGGGGGTGGTACAGGTGGTCGAGGTCCTCCTCAGGGCCACTCTGCACCTTCACAGCCAGCCTCTGGGGGGGCCTGTGGGCATCAACCCTCCTGGTGTTGTCCTGGGGGTGGTACAGCTGGTCGAGGTCTTCCTCAGGGCCACTCTGCACCTTCACAGCCAGCCTCTGGGGGGGCCTGTGGGCATCAACCTTCCTGGTGCTGTCCTGGGGGTGGTTGGGGTCCTCCTCCAGTCCCACCTGGGCCCAGGCATTGCTGGAGAGGACCTCCATACCTGGTTCCACCCCGTGGTTGTTCTCAGCCTCCTCTGGAGGCTCCACAGCTCGCAGGCCCAAGATGCTGGAAGCAGGGAGCAAAAGCAGTGAGGAAAGGGAAGAGTGGAGGAGGGGTCCTGAACATCCCCCCCTGGCCTGGGGCACTCCCAGCCCATGGGGGTGCAGGAACCACCCCCCCCAGGAGGCTGCAGGTAGCAACTCTGGGAGCAAAGAGCTTAATTACAGACTCCCAGAGCTGGCAGGGCTGGAAGGGAGCTCAAGGCTCAGGCAGTGCCAACCCCCTGCCATGCCCAGGGACACCTCACACCACAGCAGGTTGCTCACAGCCACCTCCAGCCTGGCTGCAAACACCTCCAGGCAGGAGGCTTCCACCACCTCCCTGGGCAGCCTGGGCCAGGCTCTCACCACCCTCCTGGGGAGCAACTTCTTCCTCACAGCCAATCTCAAGCTCCCCACTTCTCCTTTGGCTCCAGCCCCCCCAGTCCTATCCCTCCCTCACCCCCTCCCAAGTCCCTCCCCAGCTTGCTTGCAGCCCCCTGCAGCTCCTGGCAGGCCACCAGAAGCTCTCCTGGGAGCCTTCTCCTCTCCAGCCTGCACAACCCCAACTCTCTCAGGCTGTCTGCAGAGCAGAGCAGCTCCAGCCCTCTGCTCCTCCTCCTGGCCCTTCTCTGGACCCCTTCCAGCCCCTCCAGAGCCTTCCTGTGCTGGGGGCTCCAGCCCTGGCCCCAGAGCTGCAGCTGTGGTCTCAGCAGAGTGGAGCAGAGGGGCAGAATCCCCTCCCTGGCCCTGCTGGCCACACTTCTCTGGCTGCCTCCCGCTGCTTGTCCTGCCATGGGCACCAGAGCAGAGGCAGAGCTTGAGGGCTTCTGGGGGCAGGCAGAGCAAGAGGGGGCAGAAAGCAACAAGGGAATTTTATTGCCCCTTCCCCACCCCCCAAATGCCTTCAGCTTGGGGGGGGGTTGCTGTGTTGGGGGCTGCATGCCAGCTGGGGGTGCCCAGGCTGCCACTTACATTTCCTTGACCATCTCCTGCTCTGCAGCTGTGTCCTTCTGCCTGCTGGCAGCCAGCGCCTGTGGGGACAGAGAGGGGGGCCAGGGGCAGGGGTCAGCGAGCCCACTCCTCACGGGGGGCGTGGGGAGGGGGAGGGGAGGGCACTCACCCGGGCGCCCCCTGGCGTGGGCAGGAGGAGGGCAGCGCCCAGCAGGAGAGCGACGCCGCCGAGCCGCAGGGGCCTGGAGCTGGCAGGGAAGTGCCAGAGGGACGGGGATGGCATGAGCCTGCAGGCACCTTGAGTGTGCCCACTGTGCCCACCTGCCCCCACAGCTCCTGCCTGAACCTTGACTGTGCCCACCTGCCCCCACAGCTCCTGCCTGAACCTTGACTGTGCCCACCTGCCCCCACAGCTCCTGCCTGAACCTTGACTGTGCCCACCTGCCCCCACAGCTCCTGCCTGAACCTTGACTGTGCCCACCTGCCCCCACAGCTCCTGCCTGAACCTTGACTGTGCCCACCTGCCCCCACAGCTCCTGCCTGAACCTTGACTGTGCCCACACTGCCCCCACAGCTCCTGCAGCCACCCTCTGCCTGTGCCCACACTGCCCACCTGCCCCCACAGCTCCTGCCTCAACCCTGACTGTGCCCACCTGCCCCCACAGCTCCTGCCTGAACCTTGACTGTGCCCACCTGCCCCCACAGCTCCTGCAGCCACCCTCTGCCTGTGCCCACACTGCCCACCTGTCCTCACAGCTCCTGCAGGCACCTTGACTGTGCCCACACTGTCCCCACAGCTCCTGCAGCCACCCTCTGCCTGTGCCCACACTGCCCACCTGCCCCCACAGCTCCTGCAGCCACCCTCTGCCTGTGCCCACACTGCCCACCTGCCCCCACAGCTCCTGCAGCCACCCTCTGCCTGTGCCCACTCTACCCACCTGCCCCCACAGCTCCTGCAGGCACTTTGACTGTGCCCACACTGCCCACCTGCCCCCACAGCTCCTGCAGCCACCCTCTGCCTGTGCCCACACTGCCCACCTGCCCCCACAGCTCCTGCAGCCACCTTGACTGTGCCCACACTGCCCACCTGCCCCCATAGCTCCTGTGGGCAGCCTGTGCCCACAGCTCCTGCCTGACCACCAGCACCCACTGCTGCCCCCCTGGCTGCCCTCCACATTGCCCCCTGGGGCCAGGCAGGACTCACCACTCCATGGCTGCCTTCCACCAGCTGCCTGCCCCTTGCCCTGCACTTTGCCCATGGGCAGGTGTGGCTGGGGCTGGGCAGTGCCAGGTTCCCACTGCCACTCAGGGCAAAGGGTGCAGGGCCATCAGGGCATCAGGCAGCACACATCTTCTGCCCTGGGGTTTCACACAGCCTCACAGGATGTGAGGGGTTGGAAGGGAGCTCTGGAGAGCTTCCAGTGCCAGCCCCTGCCAGGGCAGGAGCAGAGAACCCAGCACAGGGCACACAGGAACACAGCCAGACAGGGCTGCAAAGGCTCCACAGAAGGAGACTCCACAACCTCTCTGGGCAGCCTGCTCCAGGCCTCTGGGAGCCTCCCAGGCAAGAAGTTCCTCCTCATGCTGAGCTGCAACCTGCTGGCCTGCACTTTCCATCCCTTGCCCCTTGGCCTATGGCAGGGCACAGTGAGCAGAGCCTGGCCCTGGCCCTCCCTGCCTGACCCCCAGCCCTCAGCTCTTGAGAGACATTGCTCAGATCCCTCTCAGCCTTCTCCTCTCCACACTCAGCAGCCCCAGGGCTCTCAGCCTCTCCTCAGCAGCAGTGCTCCAGGCCCTTCAGCATCCTTGCAGCCCTCCCTTGGCCTCTCCCCAGCACATCCCTGTCCCTCCTGAGCTGGGGAGCCCAGAGCTGGCTGCAAGATTGCAGCTGGGGCCTCAGCAGGGCAGAGCAGAGGGGGAGGAGAAGCTCCCTGGCTCTGCTGGCCACACTCTGCTGAGTGCAGCCCAGGAGCCCCTTGGCCTTCTTGGCCCCCAGGGCACATTGCTGTGCCCTGCAGAACTTGCTGCCCCCCAGCACTCCCAGGTGCTTCTCCTTGGGGCTGCTCTCCACCAGATCCCCTCCCAGCCTGTGCTGCTGCAGGTTATTCTTCCTGCCCAGCTGCAGGGCTCTGCTCTCATCCTTGCTGACCCTCAGGAGGTTCCTCCCTGCCCAGCTCTCAGCCTGTCCAAGGCTCTGAATGGCCTCACAGCCTTCAGGTGTCTCAGCCAAGCCTCCCAGCTTGGTATCATCAGCAACCTTGGTGAGCAGACTCTCTGTATATGTAGATGGTGACAGCCAAGGCTGTGGCCGGCAGCAGCAGGGAAGTCCTTGTGCCCTGTGCTCAGCACTGCTCAGGCCACACCTTGAGTCCTGTGTCCAGCTCTGGGCTCCTCAGGTTAGGAAAGAGGTTGAGCTGCTGGAAGGTGTCCAGAGAAGGGCAACAAAGCTGGGGAGGGGTTTGGGGCACAGCCCTGGGAGGAGAGGCTGAGGGAGCTGGGGTTGCTTAGCCTGGAGAAGAGGAGGCTCAGGGGAGACCTTCTTGCTCTCTGCAACTCCCTGCAGGGAGGCTGTAGCCAGGTGGGGGTTGGTCTCTTCTCCCAGGCAGCCAGCACCAGAACAAGAGGACACAGTCTCCAGCTGTGCCAGGGGAGGTTTAGGCTGGAGGTGAGGAGAAAGTTCTTCCCAGGGAGTAATTTGCCATTGGAATGTGCTGCCCAGGGAGGTGGTGGAGTCCCCATCCCTGGAGGTGTTCAAGAGGGGACTGGATGTGGCACTTGGTGCCATGGTTTAGCTGTCAGGAGGTGTTGTGTGACAGCTTGGACCTGATGATTTCTGAGGTCTCTTCCAAGCCTGGTTGATTCTGTGGGAAGTATGCACTCATGAGCAGCAGAGTGCAGAGACAAAGACAAAAGGCTCTGTGTATTCCAGCCCAGCCACACACATCTGTGTGCCTCTTGGCACTGTGGCTGGGGGGGATTGGTTAACCAACTTCCCTCAAGCTTCCTCCTGGCTAGTGGCAGCATTGCTGTGGCTACTCCTTCAGCTAGCCCAGGTGGCCTCTGGCTCCCCCTGTGGGTTCTCATCCTCACACAGTCACAGCCAGCCATTGGCCTGCCAGGACTCTCCGGGGAACACAGTGATCTTTTCCCACATCAGACTCCTCACCAGAGCTCATCAGAGGGGCCACAGGTTCATCACAGCCCTCCACACAAAGCTTCTTGGCCCTGCCTGAGCAACCTGAGCTCCTTCCATGCCCAGGGCACTGCCTGCTGGATGTGGGGCAGGCTGTGGGTGAGGTCTGCCTGGACTGCAGCAAGGCCTTTGCCACCATCCCCCCCAGCAAGCTCCTGGCCAAGCTGTCAGCCCCTGGCTTGGGCAGCAGCTCTCTGAGCTGGGTTAGGAACTGGCTGGAGGCTGAGCCCAGAGAGTGGTGGTGAATGGTGCCACAGCCAGCTGGCAGCCAGGCACCAGTGGTGTGCCCCAGGGATCAGTGCTGGGCCCCAGCCTGGTCAATCTCTTTATTGATGATCTGCAGGAGGGGATGGAGGCCATCAGCAGGAAGTTTGCAGCTGACACCCAGCTGGGGGCAGGAGCTGAGCTGTCAGAGGGTAGGAGAGCTCTGCAGAGGGACCTTGCCAGGCTGGGCAGATGGGCAGAGGCCAACAGGATGGCACTGAACAAGTCCCAGTGCCAGGGGCTGCACTTTGGCCACAGCAACCCCAGGCAGTGCTACAGGCTGGGGACAGAGTGGCTGAGAGCAGCCAGGCAGAGAGGGACCTGGGGGTGGTGGTGGACAGCAGCTGAACAGGAGCCAGCAGTGTGCCCAGGGGGCCAAGAAGGCCAGGGGCATCCTGGCCTGCATCAGGAAGAGTGTGGCCAGCAGGAGCAGGGAGGTCATTGTGCCCCTGGACTCTGTATTGGTTAGGCCACACCTTGAGTCCTGTGTCCAGCTCTGGGCTCCTCAGCTTAGGAAAGAGGTTGAGCTGCTGGAAGGTGTCCAGAGAAGGGCAACAAAGCTGGGGAGGGGTCTGGGGCACAAGGCTGGGGAGGGGTCTGGGGCAGAGCAGGCTTCAGGGAGATGGAGGAGGGCAGAACTGAGGGCCAAGGGGGTTTTAATTCCTCTTTTATCAGTGGCTCCAGGCTTCTGTAGTCATCAGATTCCATCTGGCAATGTCTTCAGCCTGCTTTTAACTCCACCAGACACAGGAAGAGCATCAAACCAGTGCTGCACAGTCTCAGCTCCAGCAGCTGATCTCTCAGGCTCCAGCTCATGGTGGCTCTGGCAGAGACTGAGACTTCCCTGTGAGCAGCAGACAGAGAAGGGAGTTCCAGCCCTGTCCTGTGTCCCTGTGCTGTCCCAAGGGCTGCCCTTGCTGGCAGCTCTGAATCACACTGTGAGAAAAAGAGAGGAAGGACATTAACAGAGTCAAACTGATTGCTGGAATCTGCCTCACCACTCTTCCCCAGCATTCTCTTCTGCTTCTGCCTTGTGGGGGAAGCATGAGAGCCTGCCCCAGGCCAGCTGAGGAGGCTGGAGGAGGCAGGGCACCCTGCAGGAGGAGGGCCCAGGGTGGATTTTGCTCCCTGTTGTCCCCTGCTGCATTTTCAGCAGTGATTCCCTGCCCAGTGCTTCACAGAGCAGCTGCCTGCAGGCTCAGCTCAGCATTTGCCATCTGCAAGCCTGGGCAAGATCCTGGGATCACAGAAAGGCTGGGAGGGACCTCAGAGATCATCTACTCCAACCCCCCTGCCATGGGCAGGGATACTTTTCTGCTAGGAACTGCTTGCTCAAGGCCTCATCCAGCCTGGCCTTCAACACCTCCAGGGAGGAATCATCCACAGCCTCCCTGGGCAACCTGGTCCAGAGTCTCCCCAGCCTCCTACTGAAAAACTTCTTCCTCAGCTCCAGGCTGGTTTGAAGCTGAGGCAGAGCAGGGTCATTCTCCTTGTCCTCTTTAGATACCCTTAGGAGAAGTCCCTCTGCAGCCTTCCTGAAGGCTCCCTTCAGGTACTGGAAGGCAGCTGTGCCCATCTACTTGGAAAGCCACTGCTGCCCAGGGCAGGGCTGGCACTGATAATAATGATAAACCAGGTTGGAAGAGACCTTCAAGATCATCACATCCAACCCCTCAACCAATCCAACACCACCCAAACAACTAACCCATGGCACCAAGCACCCCATCAAGTCTCCTCCTGAACACCTCCAGTGATGGTGACTCCACCACCTCCCTGGGCAGCACATTCCAATGGGCAATCACTCTCTCTGTGTAGAACTTCCTCCTAACCTCCAGCCTAAACCTCCCCTGGCACAGCTTGAGACTGTGTCCTCTTGTTCTGGTGCTGGGTGCCTGGGAGAAGAAACCAACCTCTGCCTGGCTACAACCTCCCTTCAGGAAGCTGTAGAGAGCAAGAAGGTCTCCCCTGAGCCTCCTCTTCTGCAGGCTAAGCAACCCCAGCTCCCTCAGCCTCTCCTCACAGGGCTGTGCCCCAGACCCCTCCCCAGCTTTGTTGCCCTTCTCTGGACACCTTCCAGCAGCTCAACCTCTTTCCTAACCTGAGGAGCCCAGAGCTGGACACAGGACTCAAGGTGTGGCCTAACCAGTGCAGTGTACAGGGCAGAATGACCTCCCTGCTCCTGCTGGCCACACTCTTCCTGATGCAGGCCAGGATGCCATTGGCCCTCCTGGCTGCCTGGGCACACTGCAGCCTCCTGTTCAGCCTACCATCAACCAGCACCCCCAGGTCCCTCTCTGCCTGGCTGCTCTCAGCCACTCTGACCCCAGCCTGTAGCACTGCCTGGGGTTGCTGTGGCCAATGTGCAGCACCTGGCACTTGGATGTGTTCAATCTCCTGCCCTTGGCCTCTGCCCATCTGCCCAGCCTGTCCAGGTCCCTCTGCAGAGCCTCTCTACCCTCCAGCAGATCAACTCCTGCCCCCAGCTTGGTGTCAGCTGCAGATTTACTGCTGATGGACTCAATGCCCTCATCCAGATCATCAATGAAGATGTTACAGAGCCTGGGGCCCAGCACTGCTCCCTGGGGCACACCACTGGTGCCTGGCTGCCAGCTGGCTGTGGCACCATTCACCACCACTCTCTGGGCTCAGCCTCCAGCCAGTTCCTAGCCCAGCTCAGAGAGCTGCTGTCCAAGCCAGGGGCTGACAGCTTGGCCAGGAGTTTGCTGGGGGGGACGGTGGCAAAGGCCTTGCTGAGGTCCAGGCAGACCTCATCCACAGCCTGCCCCACATCCAGCAGGCAGTCCCCTGGGCATAGAAGGAGCTCAGGTTGGTCAGGCAGGACCTGCCCTTCCTAAATCCATGCTGGCAGGGCCTGAGCCCATCCTCCCTGCTTTGGCTTCTCTGTCTTCCTGGCACCCTGAGGGGCACCCAGCCCTGCTCGGCGGCGCTGCCGGAGCCGCGGGCAGGAGCGGCTGCTGCCCTCTCACCTGGCACACAGTTGCTCTACTGACCTTCAGACTTTCTTCCTTGGGCCTTTAAATCCTGGGGTGGCAGCCTGCCCAAAGCAGATGGTGGCTGGGATCCTGCAAAGGGAGACAGGCTTCAGTACCCAGCAGCAGCTCACCTGCCCCGGCACCGCTGCGGGGCTCCCCCCAGGCCTCTCAGCCTCTGCCCCTCCCAGAGCTGCTCCAGGCCCCTCAGCAGCTTCCCAGCCTGCCCTGCACTCCCTCCCAGCACTTCCCTGAGCTCTCTTGACCTGGGGAGCCCACAGCTGGACCAAACACTGCAGATGTGCTCTGGATCCCTCTGTCTGTGTCACTGATAGTGACCAGCACAGGTGCCCTGAGGGACCCCTGAGGGCCACCTCTGTCCCTGCCCTCCAGCTGCACTTCCAGGCACCACCCTTGGGTGGTGGGCAGCCAAACTCCCTGCCCACTGAACATCCACCCAGCCCTCCTGCCCCTCTGCTGCAGGGACAGCAGCACCCAGCCTGGTGCCATCTGCACCCTGCTGCTGCTGCCTGGATCCCTCTGTCTACAGCATTGACAGAAATACCACAGACTCAGAGCTGGCAGAAGCAGCTCTGCAAGACTCCAGGCCCTCCCTGCAGGTCTGCCTGAGAGAGAGCAAAACACTTCCACAGAAGGACTTGGGAGACTCTGCCTGCTCACACAGACTCCCAGAGCTGGCAGGGCTGGAAGGGAGCTCAAGGCTCACACCTCACACTGCAGCAGGTTGCTCACAGCCACCTCCAGCCTGGCTGCAAACACCTCCAGGGAGGTTATTGACCAGCACAGGGCCCCTGAGGGGACACCACCCTCACTGCTCTCCATCTGCACTTTAAGCCACCACCCTCTGGATGTAACCAGCCAGCCAGTTCCCTACCCACTGAGCATCCACCCAGCAAATCTGTGTCTGTCCAGCTTGGCCAGCAGGATGCTGTGGGGACTGTGCCAAAGGCCTTGCAGCAGCCCAGAGAGATCCCACCCAGAGGTCAGCCCTCGTCCCCTGAGGCAGTCAGTCACAGTGCTGCTCAGGCAGGCCAGGTGCTGTGCTCCCAGCCCCAGCAGTGGCTGCCTGTGGAGGCCAGCAGCACAGACCTGGCTTTATAGAGTCGTTTCTCCAGCACTGAGGGGCTGGCTGCAGCCTGAGGCAGCTCCATGCTGCCCTTGCTGGGGCCTACTTCCATGGGGTCCCCTGGGAGCTGCTCCGAGGGCTCGGTGCTCACATCCATCGGCGTGCCGGCCTCCTGCCCTGGGGCAGAGCTGCTGTGCTGGGGGCCACTGCAGAGAGAGCACAATCAACCAGGCTGGCAGACACCTCACAGACCATCCAGTCCAACCCATCCCCCAGCACCATCTGATCAACCAAACCATGGCACCAGCTGCCTCATCCAGGCTGCCTTTAAACGCCTCCAGGGATGGGGACTCCACCACCTCCCTGGGCAGCACATCCCAAGGGCTAACAACTCTCTCTGTGGAGAACTTTCTCCTCACCTCCAGCCTAAACCTCCCCTGGCACAGCCTGAGACTGTGTCCTCTTGTTCTGGTGCTGGCTGCCTGGGAGAAGAGACCAACCCCCACCTGGCTACAACCTCCCTGCAGGGAGTTGGAGAGAGCAAGAAGGTCTCCCCTGAGCCTCCTCTTCTGCAGGCTAAGCAACCCCAGCTCCCTCAGCCTCTCCTCCCAGGGCTGTGCCCCAGACCCCTCCCCAGCTTTGTTGCCCTTCTCTGGACACCTTCCAGCAGCTCAACCTCTTTCCTGACCTGAGGGGCCCAGAGCTGGACACAGGACTCAAGGTGTGGCCTAAGCAGTGCTGAGCACAGGGCACAAGGACTTCCCTGCTGCTGCTGGCCACACTCTGCCTGATGCAGGCCAGGATGCCCTTAGTCTTCTTGGCCCCCTGGGCACACTGCTGGCTCATGTTCAAAGACAACATTTCACACACTCTCTCTTCCAGTGAGCCCAGAGGAGAGGAAACAAAAGGTATTTCAGAGGCTAACAGGATGTGAGGGGTTAGGAGGGAGCTCTGGAGAGCTTCCAGTCCCAGCCCCTGCCAGAGCAGGAGCAGAGAATCCAGCACAGGGCACACAGGAACACAGCCAGACAGGGCTGCAAAGGCTCCACAGAAGGAGACTCCACAACCTCTCTGGGCAGCCTGAGGATTTCATGAGGAAAGAGGCCAAGCCTAAGCCAGGCAGGTCACAGCATGGAGGCACAGAGAGCTGGCTGTGCACACCACTGGCAGCAGTCAGGAGAAGGTTGGAGAGCTCTGATAGCCTTCAGTGAGTTTCTGCTGAAGCATTCAGACCTCCTGCACACAGCTCTGTCCCCAGGTGCTTTTCTTCCACCCATTAAGTGTAACTCACTCACTAGGCAAAGTGTTGCTTCACATCAGGCTACCTCAGAAGCTCTGCAAGACTGCAGGCCCTCTGCAGGTCTGCCTGAGAGAGAGCAAAACACTTCCACAGAAGGGCTTGGGAGACTCTGCCTGCTCACACAGACTGCCAGAGCTGGCAGGGCTGGAAGGGAGCTCAAGGCTCAGCCAGCTCCAACCCCCTGCCATGGGCAGGGACACCTCACACTGCAGCAGGTTGCTCACAGCCACCTCCAGCCTGGCTGCAAACACCTCCAGGCAGGAGGCTTCCACCACCTCCCTGGGCAGCCTGGGCCAGGCTCTCACCACCCTCCTGGGCAACAACTTCTTCCTCACAGCCAATCTCAAGCTCCCCACTTCTCCTTTTGCTCCAGCCCCCCCAGTCCTATCCCTCCCTCACCCCCTCCCAAGTCCCTCCCCAGCTTGCTTGCAGCCCCCTGCAGCTCCTGGCAGGCCACCAGAAGCTCTCCTGGGAGCCTTCTCCTCTCCAGCCTGCACAAGCCCAACTCTCTCAGGCTGTCTGCAGAGCAGAGCAGCTCCAGCCCTCTGCTCCTCCTCCTGGCCCTTCTCTGGGCACTTCTGAGGCTGTCAGGCTATGAGGTGGGAAGGGAGTGGAGCAGCAGGGCAGCATCCAGCAGGCAGGAGCAGCTGTGCAGGGGGCAGCTCTGCAGCTACCTTTTGGGTCTCCTGGGTCTGTCGAAGCGGAAGTCAGCAGGGTAGAGGTGAACGCTGACCAAGTGCTCCTTCCTCTCCTTGCTGCTCTTGAACTTCTCTGCACAGCCTTCCACCAAACACCTGTACTGGAAGGCAGGGACAAAAAGATGCTGTCACTGGCAGAGGCAGGCAGTGCCCCAGCTGGGGCCATGCCCAGATGATCAGTCTCTGAGGTGCCACCCCCCAGGCAGTGCACTGACCGCAGCCCAGGGGCTGGGCTCTGCACCAGGGCAGCTGCTCTGCCACCTGGGGACCTCCAAGGCCACATAGGGGGACTGGGAAAAGGAGAGGAGACCCTGGGGTGAAAGGAAAATGAGTGGGATGGGGTGGAATGGGATGGGATGGGAAGGAAGAGACCTTCAAGATCATCCAGTCCAACCCCTCAACCAATCCAACACCACCTAACCAACGGCACCAAGCACCCCATCAAGTCTCCTCCTGAACACCTCAGGGATGGTGACCCCACCACCTCCCTGGGCAGCACATTCCCATGGCAATCACTCTCTCTGTGTAGAACTTCCTCCTAACCTCCAGCCTAAACCTCCCCTGGCACAGCCTGAGACTGTGTCCTCTTGTTCTGATGCTGGCTGCCTGGGAGAAGAGACCAACCCCCACCTGGCTACAACCTCCCTGCAGGGAGTTGTAGAGAGCAATGAGGTCACCCCTGAGTCTCCTCCAGGCTAAGCAACCCCAGCTCCCTCAGCCTCTCCTCACAGGGCTGTGCCCCAGACCCCTCCCCAGCTTTGTTGCCCTTCTCTGGACACCTTCCAGCAGCTCAACCTCTTTCCTAACCTGAGGAGCCCAGAGCTGGACACAGGACTCAGGTGTGGCCTAAGCAGTGCTGAGTCCAGGGGCACAATGACCTCCCTGCTCCTGCTGGCCACACTGTTCCTGATGCAGGCCAGGATGCCCTTGGCCCTCCTGGCTGCCTGGGCACACTGCTGGCTCCTGTTCAGCCGACCATCAACCAGCACCCCCAGGTCCCTCTCTGCCTGACTGCTCTCAGCCACTCTGCCCCCAGCCTGTAGCACTGCCTGGGGTTGCTGTGGCCAATGTGCAGCACCTGGCACTTGGATGTGTTCAATCTCCTGCCCTTGGCCTCTGCCCATCATAGAATGGAATAGAGTAGAGTAGAGTAGAATAGAATAGAACAGAATAGAATAGAATAGAATAGAATAGAATAGAATAGAATTAACCAGGTTGGAAAAGACCTCAGAGATCATCCAGTCCAACCTACGCCCCAACACCATCTGATCAACTAAGCCATGGCACCAAGTGCCTCATCCAGGCTCTTCCTAAACACCTCCAGGCTGGGGGACTCCACCACCTCCCTGGGCAGCCTCTGCCAGGCTCTGACCACTCTTGCTGGGAAAAGCCTTTGCCTGGTGCCCAGTCTGAGCCTGCCCTGCTGCAGCCTGAGGCCATTGCCTCTTGTTCATCACCTGTGAGAAGAGAGCAGCAGCAACCTCTCCACCACCTCCTCTCAGGGAGCTGCAGAGAGCAGGCAGCTCTCCCCTCAGCCTCCTCTTCTCCACACTAACCATCCCCAGCTCCTTCAGCCTCTCCTCAGCAGATTTCTGCTGCAGGCCCTTCCCAGCTTCCTTGCCCTGCTCTGCCCTGGCTCCAGCACCTCCACCTCTCTCTTGTCTTGAAGAGCCCAACTCTGGGCACAGCACTGGAGCTGTGGCCTCAGCAGTGCCCAGCACAGGGGGACAGTGCCCTGCCTGCTCCTGCTGGGCACAGCATTGCTGCTCCCAGCCAGGATGCCAGTGGCTGAGATCCTCTCCCGGCAGAAGCCCAGGCAGAGCCAGGGGAGCTCACCATGTTCTGCTTCTCAGCCAGGAGCTGGAAGAGGGAGTCGTGCCACTCGGAGATGTGGATGTCCAGCAGGGGGCCGGAGGGGAAGGAGCGCCGGCAGGAGGAGCAGACGTTCCTGTGCTGAGTGTTGTAGTGGTGCTCATAGCCCTCCAGAGTGTCAAACACCTGGCAGCACCCCGAGCTGTGGCAGCTGAAGGCTGAGACCCTGTGGGAAGAGGAAGGGTGGCCACTGCTCTGCTGCTGAGCATGGAAGGAACAAACCTGGCACCAAGGAGAGCAGCCAGGAGAAATGCTCCAAGGGCTTCCTGAGCAGCCTGCTCTGGAAGGGGAGCTCCCAGTCCCTTCTCATCTTGGGTTGAAAGCAGGCAGGTGGGACCTTGGCTGAGCATCAGAGGTGCTTCAGTGAGGGCAGACCTTTCAGGTCACCCAGGCAGACCATCCTCTAACTGTACCCCCACACTCACAGCCCTCAGCACCACAGCTCCCAGCAAGAGAGATTGGCCCTTGGGATGTGCTGCCCAGGGAGGTGGTGGAGTCCTCATCCCTGGAGGTGTTTAAAAGCAGCCTGGATGAGGCCTTTGGTGCCATGGCTTGGTTGATCAGATGGTGCTGGGGGATGGATTGGACTGGATGATCTCAAAGGTCTCTTCCAACCTGGTTAATTCTATTCCATTCCATTGCATTGCATTCTCTGCCTCTTCAAACACATCATAGAATCAGTCAGGGTTGGAAGGGACCACAAGGATCATCTGGTTCCAACCCCCCTGCCATGGGCAGGGACACCCCACACTAGATCAGGCTGGCCACAGCCTCATCCAGCCTGGGCTTAAACACCTCCAGGGACAGGGCCCCAACCACCTCCCTGGACAACCCATTCCAGGGCTTCACCACTCTCATGGGGAAGAACTTCCTCCTCACCTCCAGCCTGAATCTCCCCACCTCCAGCTTCATTCCATTCCCCCCAGTCCTATGACTACCTGAGATCCTGAGAAGTCCCTCCCCAGCCTTCTTGCAGCCCCCTTCAGACACTGGAAGGCCACAATGAGGTCACCTCGGAGCCTTCTCTTCCCCAGACTGAACAGCCCCAACTCCTTCAGTCTGTCCTCGTAGGAAAGCAGCTCCAGCCCTCTGCTCCTCCTCCTGGCCCTTCTCTGGACACCTTCCAGCCCCTGCAGCTCTTGTACACAAGAGCAGGTCTTGAAGCAAGAGGAACTTTCCTCCCCCCTGGCTCAGCCTTCCTAACTGGGGCTCTCCTGATGTTTTGGCTGGGTACATAATCTGCCCCTTACATCCTCGTGTACAGCTCCAATCTCAGCTTCCAGGCTGCCTCTGTCAGGGTGCTCAGTGAGAAGAGGCCACCTCCAGATGGCCTCCTAATTCAGAGTACAGCACAAAACAGCCAGTTTGGACCCTTCTCAGCAGGACAGTGAGGTGTTGCCAACTACCTCACTTAACTTTCCTGCTCTGCAACGCCTCCTCTGCCTTCTCAGCCACTTCTCCCCCTCGGTCTCTAAAGCCCACGGGCAGAGGGAACGGCACCCGGCCCGGTGTGGGACACGGAGCGAGAGAGGAGGCAGAGCTCACACCGACCAGCGTGGCAGGGAGCGGGGCACAGGAGGCAGGGCCGCAGCCAGCGCCACGCCGGCGGGTCCTGCCTCACTTACTTGGGTCTCTCGGTCACCTCCGTCAGGCCGCTGAGGACACCCTGGAGGTAGAGGTGCCGGTGGACGTCCCCATCCTAGGAGAGGAGGAAAGAGAGGCCGTGGGCAGCCCGGCCTGCCCCCGCGGCACAAAGCCAGGCCGCGGCGGGACGGGCGGTAGAGAGGCCCCGCGGGGGGCTCGGAGGGAGCGGAGCCGTCGCTCGCCGCACAGCCCGGGCGCGGGGAGGCGGCTCCTCACCTCCAGCAGCGGGTGCTGGGCGCCGAGGCGGAGGCGGCGGGGGGCGAAGCCGAAGGGCGGGGTGGGCGGGACGGGGGGGACGGGCGGCGGGGCGGGGGGCAGGGGCAGCCGCTCCTGCAGGTGGCGGCGGAACCCGGGCGGCAGCGGCAGCATGGCGAGGGAAACGGCGGCGGAACGGCGCGGAGGAGCGGAACGGCGCGGAGGAGCGGAACGGCGGGTGCGCTTCCGGGGCCGCGCCTGCGCGACACCCACTTCCGGTCGCCCGCGGCGGGCACTTCCGGTACGGCGCCCAGGCTGCGGCACAGGCAACTTCCGGGCGGCGGCGGCGGGAACTTCCGGGCAGGTAGGGCAGGGCTGAGGCGGGAGGCTGAGGCGGGAAGCTGGGGCGGGAGCGGAGGTATCTGTGCCGCTCCCGCTGCCGCCAGGGCGGTGCCAGAGCCGCCTCAAGGCGCGGGGGCCATGGCTGGGCGGGTCGGGGCACCCCTGAGCACCTCTGGGCAGGGGGAGCCGGCGCCGCTCGGGGCCCTGGGCTAGGGCTGCGCCGCTCGCACGGGGCGGGCTGTGCCTTTGGGTCTGGCCAGTGCCTCTCGCTGTGCCTCTCTGAGCGGAGTTCCCCCCCGGCGCCGGGATCCCTGCGGGGAGGAGATGCCGTTGGGTCCGGCTGAGCAAGCCCAGGTCCTTCCCCCAGCCTCCTCAAGCCCCTACGCTGGTAAGCCCTGAGCGCTTCGGCAGCCCAAGGCGGAGCTACAGGCTGTGAAGCGGTGCCGACCCTGGCTGTTGGGGAGGGTGACATCGGCTGCGTCTCTTGGCAGCTTGAGGTGGCAGGAGGGACAGCATTGGCAGGTTCGTGCATCCCATAATAGGGACAAGGGATGTGTGAGTGGCTGGAGAGCTGCCAAACAGAAAGGGACCTGGGGGTGCTCGTGGACAGCTGTCTAAACATGAGCCAGCAGTGTGCCCAGGGGGCCAAGAAGACCAAGGGCATCCTGGCCTGCATCAGGCAGAGTGTGGCCAGCAGGAGCAGGGAGGTCATTGTGCCCTGTGCTCAGCACTGCTTAGGCCACACCTTGAGTCCTGTGTCCAGTTCTGGGCCCCTCAGTTTAAGAAGGACATTGAGAGACTTGAACATGTCCAGAGAAGGGTAACAAGGCTGGGGAGAGGCCTTGAGCACAGCCCTGTGAGGAGAGGCTGAGGGAGCTGGGGTTGCTTAGCCTGCAGAAGAGGAGGCTCAGGGGAGACCTCCTTGCTCTCTGCAACTCCCTGCAGGGAGGTTGTAGCCAGGAAGGGGTTGGTCTCTTCTCCCAGGCAGCCAGCACCAGAACAAGGGGACACAGTCTCAAGCTGTGCCAGGGGAGGTTAGACTCGAAGTGAGGATAAAGTTCTTCCCAGAGAGAGTTGTTAGCCATTGGGATGTGCTGCCCAGGGAGGTGGTGGAGTCCCCATCCCTGGAGGTGTTCAAGAGGGGATTGGATGTGGCACTTGGAGCCATGGTGGAGCCATGGTCTAGCCATGAGGTCTGTGGTGACAGGTTGGACTTGATGATCTTTGAGGTCTCTCCCAACCTTGGTGATGCTGTGGTACTGTGTGCTGGGGGTGACTGCTCATAGGGAGCTTGACAAGCTGGAGGGGAGGCCTCACAGAAACCTCAAGGAAAACACTGAGGGGCACTACAAAAAGGATGTAGAGAGACTGTTTGCAAAGGAGAAGCTGGCCAGGAGCAGGCAGGGGGAGACTGCAGCCCAGAAGGCCAAGGGCAGCCTGGGCTGCAGCCAAAGCAGCACTGCCAGAGATGCAGAGAGGTGATTGTGACACTGTGCTCTGCTCTGGGGAGACCTCACCTGCAGGGCTGTGTGCAGCTCTGGAGCCCTCAGCACAGGAAGGACCTGGAGCTGATGGAGAGGCTCCAGAGGAGGCCAGGGAAATGCTCAGGGGGTTGGAGCAGCTCTGCTGTGAGGAGAGGCTGAGGGAGCTGGGGGTGTTCAGCCTGGGGAAGAGAAGGCTCCAGGGAGACCTCAGAGCAGCCTGCTGGTACCTGAAGAGGCTCCAAGAAGGCTGCAGAGAGACTGTTGCCAAAGGCCTGCAGGGACAGGAGCAGGGGCAATGGCTTCAAAGCAGAGCAGAGCAGATTGAGATTGGATGTGAGGAACAAGTTGTGCCCCAGGAGGCTGCTGGAACACTGCAGCAGGCTGCCCAGGGAGGTGGTTGAGGCTCCATGCCTGGAGCTATCCCAGGGGAGGCTGGACAGGGCTCTGGGCAACCTGATCCAAGGGCAGGGTCCTGCAGCTGGGTCAAGGCAATCCCAGACACAAATCCAGGCTGGGCAGGGACTGGCTGGAGAGCAGCCCTGGAGGAAAGGCCTTGGGGGTGCTGGAGGAGGAGAAGCTCAGCAGGAGCCAGCAGGGAGCACTTGCAGCCCAGAGAGCCAAGCAGAGCCTGGGCTGCAGCAAGAGAAGTGTGGCCAGCAGGGCCAGGGAGGGGATTCTGCCCCTCTGCTCCACTCTGCTGAGACCACAGCTGCAGCTCTGGGGCCAGTGCTGGAGCCCCCAGCACAGGAAGGCTCTGGAGGGGCTGGAAGGGGTCCAGAGAAGGGCCAGGAGGAGGAGCAGAGGGCTGGAGCTGCTCTGCTCTGCAGACAGCCTGAGAGAGTTGGGCTTGTGCAGGCTGGAGAGGAGAAGGCTCCCAGGAGAGCTTCTGGTGGCCTGCCAGGATCTGCAGGGGGCTGCAAGAAGGCTGGGGAGGGACTGCTCAGGATCTCAGGCAGTGATAGGAGTAGGGGAATGGAATGAAGCTGGAGGTGGGGAGATTCAGGCTGGAGGGGAGGAGGAAGTTCTTCCCCATGAGAGTGGTGAAGCCCTGGAATGGGTTGTCCAGGGAGGTGGTTGGGGCCCTAGCCCTGGAGGTATCACAGTCTCACAATATCACCAAGGTTGGAAGAGACCTCAGAGATCATCAAGTCCAAGCTGTCACCACAGACCTCATGGCTAGACCATGGCACCAAGTGCCACATCCAGTCCCCTCTTAAACACCTCCAGGGATGGGGACTCCACCACCTCCCTGGGCAGCACATCCCAATGGCTAACAACTCTCTCTGGGAAGAACTTTCTCCTCTCCTCCAGCCTAAACCTCCCCTGGCACAGCTCGAGACTGTGTCCTCTTGTTCTGGTGCTGGTTGCCTGGGAGAAGAGACCAACCCCCACCTGGCTACAACCTCCCTGCAGGGAGTTGGAGAGAGCAAGAAGGTCTCCCCTGAGCCTCCTCTTCTGCAGGCTAAGCAACCCCAGCTCCCTCAGCCTCTCCTCACAGGGCTGTGCTCAAGGCCTCTCCCCAGCCTTGTTGCCCTTCTCTGGACACCTTCAAGTCTCTCAATGTCCTTCCTAACCTGAGGAGCCCAGAACTGGACACAGGACTCAAGCACTCAAGTGTTCAAGCCCAGGCTGGCTGAGGCTCTGGGCAGCCTGCTCTGGTGTGTGCTGTCCCTGCCCACGGCAGCGGGGTTGGAACTGGATGATCCTTGTGGTCCCTTCCAACCCTCACTGATGCTATGATGCCGTGGAGGGTGTCCCTGCTGCGTGCAGGGGGTGGGCTGTGGAGGGGCCCTGCAGCCCCGGGCAGGGGGTGAGCGTGTTTGCCTGCCCCTGTGCAGCCCCGGGGCCGGCGGGATGAGCGAGTTCCGCATTCACCACGACGTCAACGAGCTGCTGAGCCTGCTGCGGCTGCGCGGCGGCGAGGGGGCCGAGCTCTACATCGACCTGCTGCAGAAGAACAGGACTCCCTATGTCACCACCACTGTCTCTGCACACAGTGCCAAGGTGAGCCTCCCCTCACGGCAGCACAGCACGGCAGAGCTGGGGAGGGGCCTCCGGAGAGCATCCAGCCCAGCCCCGCTGCCGGAGCAGGGCGATCAGGGCAGGACTTCCCATCAGGGGCAGTCCTTCAAGTCTTGCCTCAGCCAATCCTAACCGCAGGAGCTAAGGCTCTGCCTCCTTGGGAGCATCCCTGGCAGCAGTGGTGAGCAGGAAAGGGGCGAGAGAGCCCCAGGCTTCTACAGTAGATCACAGAATGACAGCATCACAGAGAGTTAGAGGTTGGAAGGGACCTCCAGAGATCATCACAGACTGCCAGGGCTGGAAGGGAGCTCAAGGCTCAGCCAGTGCCAACCCCCTGCCATGGGCAGGGACACCTCACACTGCAGCAGGTTGCTCACAGCCACCTCCAGCCTGGCTGCAAACACCTCCAGGCAGGAGGCTTCCACCACCTCCCTGGGCAACCTGGGCCAGGCTCTCACCACCCTCCTGGCCAACAACTTCTTCCTCACAGCCAATCTCAAGCTCCCCACTTCTCCTTTTGCTCCATCCCCCCCAGTCCTATCCCTCCCTCACCCCCTCCCAAGTCCCTCCCCAGCTTGCTTGCAGCCCCCTGCAGCTCCTGGCAGGCCACCAGAAGCTCTCCTGGGAGCCTTCTCCTCTCCAGACTGAGCTGCCCCACTGACATCCAGCCCAGCCCCCTGCCAGAGCAGGGCACCCAGGGCAGTCTGCACAGGAAAGCATCCAGGTGGGGTTGGAAAGTCCCCAGAGCAGGAGACTCCACAACCTCTCTGGGCAGCCTGCTCCAGGCCTCCAGCAGCCTCACACCAAAGGAGTTTCTCCTCCTCCTGTTGAGCTGAAAGCTTCTCTGTTCCAGTTTGCATCCATTGCTCCTTGGCTCATGGCTGTGCCCCAGCCAAAAGAGCTTGGCCCCCTCCCCTTGCCCCCCAGCCCTCAGCTCTTGACAGACATTGATCAGATCCCTCTCAGCCTTCTCCTCTCCACACTCAGCAGCCCCAGGGCTCTCAGCCTCTCTCCACAGGGCAGCTGCTCAAGTCCCCAAATCCTCCTCCTGGCTCTCCCTTGAGCTCTCCCCAGCAGGTCTCTGTCTCTCTGGCCCTGGGGAGCCCAGCACTGGCCACAGGATTGCAGCTGTGGTCTGAGCAGGGCAGAGCAGAGGGGGAGCAGAACCTCCCCAGCCCTGCTGGCCACACTTTGCTTGCTGCCCCCCAGGACCTCCTTGGCTCTCTTGGCCCTCAGGGCACATTGCTGTCCCATGCAGCCCTTGCTGTGTCATCACAGCTGAGCTTACAGTGGGACAGGCAGCAGGGCAGGAGGTGGCTTAGTTCTGTGGCAGTCCTTGACACAGAGGTTCCATCAGCTCTGAAAGTCACAGCCTTGCCTCAGGGGGATTCAAGAGCTTCAGTGAGATTTCTCCTGCTGATGTGATCTGCCTTTTCCTTACTCTGTGGTGAGGTAACTTGACTCCAAGCTGCCCCAGGGGAGGTGCAGACTGGAGTGAGGAGGTAGCAGCCTCTTCTCCTTGTGCTGCAAGTGCTCCCTGCTGGCTCCTGCTGAGCTTCTCCTCCCCCAGCACCCCCAAGGCCTTTCCTCCAGGGCTGCTCTCCAGCCAGTCCCTGCCCAGCCTGGATTGGTGCCTGGGATTGCCCTGAGCCAGCTGCAGGACCTTGCCCTTGCTCTTGTTGAGCCTCCTGAGCTTGGCTTGGGCCCAGCTCTGCAGCCTGCCCAGGTGCCTCTGGATGTCATCCCTTCTCTCCAGCCTGTCTGCACTTCCATTTCCACTTTCCTATCCCATCCCATGCTGTGTGGAGTGCTTCCTTCAACTCCTTTGAGAAGGGTCACAGAGTCTGTCTCACTCCAGGTTTCCCCTGCAGCAGCTGGTGGCAGTGCCTGTGGAGCTTTCACTGCCTCTCAGAGCAGGGTGTGTGCACACCCCACCACCTCCATTGCTCTGCCCTGGGCTCAGGCCAGTTCATGGAGGTCTCTCTTGGCTAGTGGAGCCTTCAGAGGAGCCCCTGTGTCCAGAGGTGGCTTCAGCAATGCCAAAGCCCTGAATGAACTTACTGATAGAGGAGCTGCAGACCGAGCACCTGCAGCCCAGAGAAGGCTCCAGGCAGACCTCAGAGCAGCCTTGCAGTACTTAAAGAGGCTCCAAGAAGGCTGCAGAGAGACTGTTCCCAAAGGCCTGCAGGGACAGGAGCAGGGGCAATGGCTTCAAAGCAGAGCAGAGCAGATTGAGATTGGATGTGAGGAACAAGTTGTGCCCCAGGAGGCTGCTGGAACACTGCAGCAGGCTGCCCAGGGAGGTGGTTGAGGCTCCATGCCTGGAGCTATTCCAGGGGAGGCTGGCCAGGGCTCTGGGCAGCCTGATCCAGTGGAGGATGTCCCTGCTGAGTGCAGGGGGCTGGCCTGGCTGAGCTCTGGAGCTCCCTTCCAGTCTGCACTATTGTATGCTTCTATGAAAGTGAGTCCTGCTCTGCTTCCCTTCATCTTTCCTCCCCTGCAGTCCCTTCTCCAGCAGCTGAAGTGCCAGCACCACCACTCTCCTCCACCATAACTGCTGGTAGAAGGCCAATGCTGCAGCATTGCCTCCAGAAGCCATTCCCTGAAGCACCTGGGCAGCAGCCTGCACCTTGCCTCTTGTCCTCTCCCAAGGCCTCTCTTATTCTCCTCTTGCTTTGGCTGCTGTGGTGGTGATGCCCACCAAGCCCTTGGCCTTGCTGTGCTGTTTTGCAGGTGAAGATAGCAGAGTTCTCCAGAACTCCTGAGGAGTTTTTAAAGAAGTATGATGAGCTGAAGTCTAAAAACACAAGGCACCTGGATTCTTTAGTTTACCTGCTGTCAAAACTCACAGAAGACAAAGAGGTTGGTTTCTCCTTTGGCCTACCTGGGTGTCTTACCACAGAGCCACAGAGCCATCCAGGGAGGCAAAGCCCCTCAGGGTCACCAAGTCCAACCACTGACCCTACCCTGCAAGGGTCACCCCTAACCCACAGCCCCAAGCACCACAGCCAAAGCACCCTGAAACACCTCCAGGCTTGGGGACTCCACCACCTCCCTGGGCAGCCTCTGCCAGGCTCTGACCACTCTTGCTGGGAAAAGCCTTTGTCTGGTGCCCAGTCTGAGCCTGCCCTGCTGCAGCCTGAGGCCATTGCCTCTTGTTCATCACCTGTGAGAAGAGAGCAGCAGCAACCTCTCCACCACCTCCTCTCAGGGAGCTGCAGAGAGCAGGCAGCTCTCCCCTCAGCCTCCTCTTCTCCACACTAACCATCCCCAGCTCCTTCAGCCTCTCCTCAGCAGATTTCTGCTGCAGGCCCTTCCCAGCTTCCTTGCCCTGCTCTGCCCTGGCTCCAGCACCTCCACCTCTCTCTTGCCTTGAGGAGCCCAACTCTGGGCACAGCACTGGAGCTGTGGCCTCAGCAGTGCCCAGCACAGGGGGACAGTGCCCTGCCTGCTCCTGCTGGGCACAGCATTGCTGCTCCCAGCCAGGATGCCAGTGGCTTTCTTGGCCAGCTGGGCACACTGCTGGCTCCTGTTGATCAGCACCCCCAGGTCCCTTTCTGCCAGCAGCTTCCCAGCCACACTGCCCCAAGCCTGCAGCTCCCCAGGGGGTTGTTGTGAGCCCAGTGCAGGACCTGGCCCTTGGCCCTGTTGGAGCTCATCCCTTGAACCCATGGACCCCATCCATCCCAGTCCCTCTGCAGAGCCTCCCTGCCCTGCTGCAGAGCAACCTCCACCTCCCTTGGTGTCCCCTGCAGCCCCACTGCTGGCACAGTCTATGGCTTCATCAAGGCCATCAGTGAAGATGCTCAACAGAAGTGGTCCCAGCAGTGAGCCTGAGGAGCACCACTTGTGCCCAGCCTCCAGCTGCAGTCACCTCCACTGAGCAGCACCCTCTGAGCCTGTGCAGTGCTGTACCCAGCAGAGCATTGCTCAGCCAAGCCCTGAGCAGCCTCTTGGGCCAGGAGGACTCTGTGGGGAACAGTGCCAAAGGCTTTTCCAAAGTCTAGGCAGCCAACAGCCTTTCCCTCAGCCAGCAGTTGGTCATCTGGGCACAGGAGGAGCTCAGGCCTGTCAGTGTTCAGCTGCTTTGAAGTGCAGCCTGCTTTGGGGTGGTCATGGTGCTGAAATCAGCTGGTAACCCCTCCCAGCTTCTGCTGCCATGCTGAAAACATTCCCCACCCCTGCACCTCTCTGGAGGAAAACCACAGAGACCTGGCAAGCTGGGGCAGATCCACAGATCCACAGGGGCAAGCTGGCTCTGATCCACACAACCCCCAGATTCCAGCCCTGGGAGGCTTGGAAGGGACCTCTGGGCATCCCCCAGCCCCAGGCCCTGCTCCAGCAGGGCACCCCCAGCAGCTTGCCCAGCAGCACAGTGCCCAGGGGGGGTTGGAAGCTCTCCACCCCAGGACACTCCACAACCTCTCTGGGCAGCCTGCTCCAGGCCTCCAGCAGCCTCACACCAAACAACTTTCTCCTCCTGCTCACATCCAACCTCCTGCCTGCCACTCTCTGCCCCTTGGCCTGGCCCTGGGCACCACTCAGCAGAGCCTGGCCCCAGCCTCTTGCCCCCCACAGCTCCTTTAGCTCTTGCTGAGCATTGCTCAGCTGCCCTCTGGGGCTGCTCTCCTGCAGGGTCTCAGCCCCAGGGCTCTCAGCCTTTGCCTGCTCCCAGAGCTGCTCCAGGCCCCTCAGCAGCTTTGCAGCCTGCCCTGGACTCTCTCCCAGCACTTCCCTGCCTCTGGAAGTGGGGAGCCCAGAGGTGGCCCCAGGAGTGCAGCTGTGGCCTCAGCCTCAGCAGAGCCCTCCCGTGTCTGTGTGGTGGTTTGTTTGCTGTGGTGTGTTGCTGACCAACCTTCACCCAGCCTTTCCTTTTGCTTGTGTGTGCAGACCCTCCAGTACTTGCAGCAGAATGCTAAGGAGAGGGCAGAGCTTGCAGCAGCTTCAGCAGCCAGTGGCAGCACAAGTTTCTCCCTGCCCACCTCTGCCTCCAAGATCTCCCTGCAGGAGCTGGAGGAGCTGCGCAAGCAGCTGGGCAGCGTGGCAGCCAGCTCCAGTGCCCAGCAGGTAATGTCCCTGGCCTGTCCTTGGGGCACCACAGCTTCCCCTCCTGCTCACATGCACAGGGCTTGGAGGGGCTGCTGGGGGCACAGCTGGGTGTGAGCTGGCACCCTGCACAGCCAGCCCCAGCCGTGCTGGCACTGCTCTGGGCTGCTTGGAGCTGGGTATGGGCAGGCTGAGGAGGGAGCCTGGGGGAACCTCCTGGGGCTCAAGGAGGCCAGGTACAAGGAACTGCATCTGATGGGGGCAGCCTCCAGTGTGGATGCAGGCTGGGGGTGCAGGGCTGGAGAGCAGCTCTGCAGAGAAGGCCTTGGGGGTGCTGGGGGTGCAGAGCTGGCCAGGAGCTGGCACCCAGCGCTGCCAGCCCAGCCCCAGCCTGGCCTGGGCTCAGCCCCAGCAGTGTGGGCAGCAGGGGCAGGAGGGGATTCTGCCCCTCTGCTGGGCTCTGCTCAGACCCCCAAGCAGTGCTGGGGCAGCTCTGGAGCCCTCAGCACAGCCCAGCCAGGGAGCTGCTGGAGCAGGGCCAGAGGAGGCCACAGCAGTGCTGGTAGGGCTGGAAGCCCTCTGCTGGGAGGCCAGGCTGGGAGAGTTGGCCTTGGGCAGCCTGCAGGGGAGAAGGCTTCAGGGAGACTTTAGAGCAGCCTCCCAGTATGTGAAGGGCTCCAGAAGAGCTGGGGGAGGACTTTCCCAAAGGCTGGGAGAGGCTGATGTGCTGGAAGTGTCCAGAGAAGGGCCAGGAGGAGGAGCAGAGGGCTGGAGCTGCTCTGCTCTGGAGACAGCCTGAGAGAGTTGGGCTTGTGCAGGCTGGAGAGGAGAAGGCTCCCAGGAGAGCTTCTGGTGGCCTGCCAGGAGCTGCAGGGGGCTGCAAGCAAGCTGGGGAGGGACTTTAGAGGGGGTGAGGGAGGGATAGGACTGGGGGGATGGAGCAAAAGGAGAAGAGGGGAGCTTGAGATTGGCTGTGAGGAAGAAGTTGTTCCCCAGGTGGGTGGTGAGGCACTGGCACAGGTTGACCTTCTGGTGGCCTTTCAGTGCTTCAAGAGGCTGAGCAGAAAGCTGGGGACAGCCTTTTGAGAAGGCTCTGTTGTGCCAGGACAAGGTGGGGGGAGGGGGGGATGGATTGGACTGCAAGAGGAAGACTTAGATAGAGAGAAGACAATTTGAGTGCTGGAGATGGTGAGACCATGAGCTAGGATGCCCAGAGAGGTGGTAGAAGCTCTACCCCAGGTTGTCTGGGACTCTGAGCCACCTGTTGCAGCCTGCAGGGGGGTTGGATGGGAGAGCTTTGGAGGTTCCCATCCAAGGCCAAGCTGTCTGTGGAGCTGAGGATCTCTTTCTCTCCTCTCTTTTGTCAACAGCCTCTGGAGCTGACGCGGAAAGCCCTCCGAGAGAGGCAGAGCAGGAAGAGCTCTGGGCAGCCCATCCCAGTCTTCCCCTCCTGGGTGTATGAGAGACCTGCACTGATTGGGGATTTCTTGATTGGCCTGAGTTTAAGCACTGACACAACAGTGCCCATAGGTATGTGATGCACAGGGAAGCTCAGGCCTCTGTGGAGTCACAGAATGGTCTGGCTTGGAAAGGACCTCCAGAGGTCACAGCCTCACAGGATGGGAGGGGTTGGGAGGGAGCTCTGGAGAGCTTCCAGTGCAAGCCCCTGTCAGAGCAGGAGCAGAGAATCCAGCACAGGGCACACAGGAACACATCCAGACAGGGCTGCAAAGGCTCCACAGAAGGAGGCTCCACAACCTCTCTGGGCAGCCTGCTCCAGGCCTCTGGAAGCCTCCCAGGCAAGAAGTTCCTCCTCATGCTGAGCTGCAACCTCCTGGCCTGCACTTTCCATCCCTTGCCCCTTGGCCTATGGCAGGGCAGAGTGAGCAGAGCCTGGCCCTGGCCCTTCCTGCCTGACCCCCAGCCCTCAGCTCTTGAGAGACATTGCTCAGATCCCTCTCAGCCTTCTCCTCTCCACACTCAGCAGCCCCAGGGCTCTCAGCCTCTGCTCAGCAGCAGTGCTCCAGGCCCTTCAGCATCCTTGCAGCCCTCCCTTGGCCTCTCCCCAGCAGATCCCTGTCCCTCCTGAGCTGGGGAGCCCAGAGCTGGCTGCAAGATTGCAGCTGGGGCCTCAGCAGGGCAGAGCAGAGGGGGAGGAGAAGCTCCCTGGCTCTGCTGGCCACACTCTGCTGAGTGCAGCCCAGGAGCCCCTTGGCCTTCTTGGCCCCCAGGGCACATTGCTGTGCCCTGCAGAACTTGCTGCCCCCCAGCACTCCCAGGTGCTTCTCCTTGGGGCTGCTCTCCAGCAGATCCCCTCCCAGCCTGTGCTGCTGCAGGTTATTCTTCCTGCCCAGCTGCAGGGCTCTGCTCTCATCCTTGCTGACCCTCAGCAGTTTCCTCTCTGCCCAAAGCTCATCCAGGCCAACCCTGAACTCAGCAGGGACATCCTCCAATAGTTCAGGTTGCCCAGAGCCCTGCCCAGCCTCACCTTGGACATCTCCAGGGATGGGGTTTCAGCCACCACTCTGGGCAACCTGTTTGTGTTTCTTCAGAGGTGTCATTCAGGTTTCATGGCACTCAGAGGGAAAGCAAAACTTTGTTCCTTGCAATTTGCAGATGAAGAGTGGAGTTTAAAAAGCAAGCAAACAGCAAAAGGCCAAACCTGCATCACTCACAGAGTTCCTTCTGTGCCCTGTTTCAGCCCCACTGGTGATGCCTGGGTTTGAGTTTCCCATCCAGCCAGAGCTGGGCAGGCTGAGAGCTGGGCAGGGAGCAAGGTAATGAAAGCCACCAAGGGCAAGGGCAGGGTCTGGCAGCTGGGGAAGAAGAAGCCCAGGCAGCAGGAGAGGTTGGGCACTGAGCTGCTGGAGAGCAGGGAAGGGGACAAGGAGCTGGGGGTGGTGGGGGATGGGAGGCTGAGCAGGAGCCAGCAATGAGCTGTGGTGGCCAAGAAGGCCAAGGGCCTCCTGGGCTGCATGAGAAGGGCTGTGGGGAGGAGGTGAGAGAGGTTCTGCTGCCCCTCTGCTCTGCCCTGCTGAGGCCACAGCTGGAATCTTGTGTCCAGCTCTGGGCCCCACCTGGATGTGCTCCTGGGTGCCCTGCCCTGGCAGGGGGTTGGCCTGGAGGATCTCTGGAGGTCCCTTCCAATCCCTAATGCTCTCTGATTCTTTACCATGAGGCTGCTGGAACACTGCAGCAGGCTGCCCAGGGAGGTGGTTGAGGCTCCATGCCTGGAGCTGTTCCAGGGGAGGCTGGCCAGGGCTCTGGGCAACCTGATCCAGTGGAGGATGTCCCTGCTGAGTGCAGGGGGCTGGGCTGGCTGAGCTCTGGAGCTCCCTTCCAAGCCAGACTGTGTGCTGTGAATGGGCCCCCAGGCAGCACTGCAGCATGTTCTGACTGTGTCCTCTGCTTCCCTTCTCTCTGAGCACAGGAACTTTGCCCTTGCCATCTCAGGAGTCCATGATTGTGGAGGACTTGCTGTATGTTCTGATTGGTGTGGATGGGAGATACATCACAGCACAGCCCCTGGTGGGCAGGCAGAGCAGAGCCTTTGCAGTGGATCCCAACCTGGACTTGTCCATCAAAGAGCTGGTGACCAGGATTCTGCCTGTAGCAGCAAGTTACTCTGCTGTCACCAGGTACCAAGCTGCCCTTCAGCACAGGAGGATGTTCTCCCCTCCTGTGCCTCTGTGCCTGTGCAGATGCTGACTGCCAACCTGAGCTGTAACCTGTGGGGTTCTGAAAGCAGAGCAACCGCCTCTTGGGGTTGCTTTCAGCTGCAGTTTCTCTGCTGGGTTTCTCCTCTCTGCTGTCACTTCACTTCTCCATTGATCTCACCTTAGCTTTGGCCTATCCTGGGCCTCCTAGCAGTGATGGTGCAGCTAGGAGCTGTCAGGTTGTTTTAGCCCTTGTAAAGTAGGCTTCCCAGTTGGACTTAGAGAATCAGACAATTGTCAGGGCTGGAAGGGACCTCAAGGCTCAGGCAGTGCCAACCCCCTGCCATGGGCAGGGACACCTCACACTGCAGCAGGTTGCTCACAGCCACCTCCAGCCTGGCTGCAAACACCTCCAGGCAGGAGGCTTCCACCACCTCCCTGGGCAACCTGGGCCAGGCTCTCACCACCCTCCTGGGGAACAACTTCTTCCTCACAGCCAATCTCAAGCTCCCCACTTCTCCTTTGGCTCCATCCCCCCCAGTCCTATCCCTCCCTCACCCCTTCCCAAGTCCCTCCCCAGCTTGCTTGCAGCCCCCTGCAGCTCCTGGCAGGCCACCAGAAGCTCTCCTGGGAGCCTTCTCCTCTCCAGCCTGCACAAGCCCAACTCTCTCAGGCTGTCTGCAGAGCAGAGCAGCTCCAGCCCTCTGCTCCTCCTCCTGGCCCTTCTCTGGACCCCTTCCAGCCCCTCCAGAGCCTTCCTGTGCTGGGGGCTCCAGACCTGGCCCCAGAGCTGCAGCTGTGGTCTCAGCAGAGTGGAGCAGAGGGGCAGAATCCCCTCCCTGGCCCTGCTGGCCACACTTCTCTTGCTGCAGCCCAGGCTCTGCTTGGAGCTTTCTTGGAGCCCCCTGCAGATCCTGGAAGGCCACAGTCATGCCTGGAAGGTCACAGCCAGGTCTGAAAGGCATTCCTGTGAGAAGAGACCAGCACCAACCTCTCCACAACCTCCTTTCAAGCAGTTGTAGAGAGCAATGAGGTCTCCCCTCAGCCTCTTACTCCTCTTCTTCTGTGTACATGGTGGCTCTGCACATAATTTCAGTTCCTCTGCACTCTGAGAGGAAACAGCAGCCTGGAGAAGAGAAGGCTCCAGGCAGACCTCAGAGCAGCCTGCCAGGACCTGAAGAGGCTCCAAGAAGGCTGCAGAGAGACTGTTGCCAAAGGCCTGCAGGGACAGGAGCAGGGGCAATGGCTTCAAAGCAGAGCAGAGCAGATTGAGATTGGATGTGAGGAACAAGATGTGCCCCAGGAGGCTGCTGGAACACTGCAGCAGGCTGCCCAGGGAGGTGGTTGAGGCTCCATGCCTGGAGATGTTCCAGGGGAGGCTGGCCAGGGCTCTGGGCAACCTGATCCAGTGGAGGATGTCCCTGCTGAGTGCAGAGGGTTAGCCTGGCTGAGCTCTGGAGCTCCCTTCCAGCCTGGACCGTTCATGATCTTCCCTCCCTGCTCTGCCCTGGGTGGTGGGAAACAGGCAGGGGAGGACACGGACGAGGTGTGGGACTCCAGCACACCCCAGACATTGTGCTGAAGATCAGCTTCCTGGAAGTGGAGGAACTCTGCCTCCCCTCCAAGGTTTTCCCATCTTGCTTCCTGTCTTTGCTGCCAGGTTTATAGAGGAGAAGTCCTCCTTCGAGTACGGGCAGGTGAACCACGCGCTGGCGGCGGCCATGCGCACCCTGCTCAAGGAGTACATGATCCTCATCACCCAGCTGGAGCACCTCCAGAGGCAGGGCCTCCTCTCCCTCCAGAAGCTCTGGTTCTACATCCAGCCCACCATGAGGACCCTGGAGATCCTGGCTTCACTTGGTAAGTCGGTAAGGCAGGCTGGACAGTCCTCAGCAGTGGAGGTCGAGCGAGGTGATTCTCCCTCACCGCTCTGCTCTGGGCAGCGTCCTGCAGCTGGCTCAGGGCAAGCCCAGGCACCAATCCAGGCTGGGCAGGGACTGGCTGGAGAGCAGCCCTGGGATCCCAAGTCCCTCCCCAGCTTGCTTGCAGCCCCCTTCTGGTACTGGAAGATTCTTACCCTATAAATCTTTATAAACATGAAAGAGGGCACCTCTCAGGCTCCTCCTCTGCAAGCTCCAGAGCCCTCAGCTCCCTCAGGCTCTGCTCCTGAGGAAGATCTTCCACTGCCTGCAGCAGCTCTGTGCCTCTGCCATGGACTCTCTCAAGCACTTCCCTGAGCTCCTTCCTGACCTGAGGGGCCCAGAACTGGACACAAGATTCCAGCTGTGGCCTCAGCAGGGCAGAGCAGAGGGGCAGCAGAACCTCTCTCACCTCCTCCCCACAGCCCTTCTCATGCAGCCCAGGAGGCCCTTGGCCTTCTTGGCCACCACAGCTCATTGCTGGCTCCTGCTCAGCCTCCCATCCCCCAGCACCCCCAGCTCCTTGTCCCCTTCCCTGCTCTCCAGCAGCTCAGTGCCCAACCTCTCCTGCTGCCTGGGCTTCTTCTTCCCCAGCTGCCAGACCCTGCCCTTGCCCTTGGTGGCTTTCATTGCCTTGCTCCCTGCCCAGCTCTCAGCCTGCCCAGCTCTGGCTGGCAGCACAGCCTGAGGGCTGTCACCACTGCTGCCAGGTTGGTGCCAGCAGCAAACCTGCTGCCAGTGCCCTCTGTGCCCTCAGCCAGGTCATTGAGGAAGAGACTGAAGAGCTCTGGTCCCAGGGCTGAGCCCCGAGGGCCTGCTCATCAACTGCTACATTCATTTCAGTTCCCCTGTGGCAGCTTTGTGCCTTCTCTCTGTGTGTTTTGCTCTTAGCTACCTCTGTGGATAAAGGTGAGTGCCTGGGAGGATCAACCCTGAGCTTACTCCACGACAAGACCTTCAATTACACAGGGGACAGCCAGGCCCAGGAGCTGTGCCTGTATTTAACCAAGGCAGCCAGTGTGCCTTACTTTGAAATCCTGGAGAAGTGGATCTACAGAGGCATCATCAATGACCCCTACAGGTAAAGGGCAGCTGGGCAGTGACAGTGAAGTGCACAAGGGGAGAAATAGCTTGGGTGAAGACCTCACCTTCTGCTTTCTGAGTGCACCTATCATGGACTCATAGAATCATCAGCTAGGTTGGAAAAGATCTCTGAGATCATCAGGTCCAACCTATGGCCTAATCCCTAACACCTCCTGACAACTAAACCATGGCTCCAAGTGCCACATCCAAGCCTTTTGTGAACACCTCCAGGGATGGGGACTCCACCACCTCCCTGGGCAGCACATCCCGAGGGCCAATCTCTCTGTCTGGGAGGAATTTCTTCCTCACCTCCAGCCTAAACCTCCCCTGGCACAGCTTGAGACTGTGTCCTCTTGTTCTGGTGCTGGCTGCCTGGGAGAAGAGACCAACCCCCACCTGGCTCCAACCTCCCTGCAGGGAGTTGCAGAGAGCAAGAAGGTCTCCCCTGAGCCTCCTCTTCTGCAGGCTAAGCAACCCCAGCTCCCTCAGCCTCTCCTCACAGGGCTGTGCCCCAGACCCCTCCCCAGCTTTGTTGCCCTTCTCTGGACACCTTCCAGCAGCTCAACCTCTTTCCTAACCTGAGGAGCCCAGAGCTGGACACAGGACTCAAGGTGTGGCCTAAGCAGTGCTGAGCACAGGGCACAAGGACTTCCCTGCTCCTGCTGGCCACACTCTGCCTGCTGCAGGCCAGGATGCCCTTGGCCTTCTTGGCCCCCTGGGCACACTGCTGGCTCCTGTTCAGCTGCTGTCCACCACCACCCCCAGGTCCCACTCTGCCTGGCTGCTCTCAGCCACTCTGATCCCACCTCCCTGGGCAGCACATCCCAGTAGCCAGTCTCTCTTCTGGGAAGAACTTTCTCCTCACCTCCAGCCTAAACCTCCCCTGGCACAGCTTGAGACTGTGTCCTCTTGTTCTGGTGCTGGGGGCCTGGGAGAAGAGACCAACCCCCACCTGGCTACAACCTCCCTGCAGGGAGTTGCAGAGAGCAAGAAGGTCTCCCCTGAGCCTCCTCTTCTGCAGGCTAAGCAACCCCAGCTCCCTCAGCCTCTCCTCACAGGGCTGTGCCCCAGACCCCTCCCCAGCTCTGTTGCCCTTCTCTGGACACCTTCCTTTCCCAGGTCAGCAAGAGGGGAGGAGGGAGGAACAATAATGACACAGCAAAAGCAATCTCATCCTCCTGGTGCCCCTTCCTGCTTCTCACCATCTCTTTCAACTGCTCAGTGAGTTCATGGTGGAGGAGCATGAGCTGCAGAAGGAGAAGATTCAGGAGGACTACAATGACAAGTACTGGGACCAGAGGTACACTGTGGTCCAGCAGCAGATTCCCTCCTTCCTGCAGAAGATGGCTGACAAAATCCTCAGCACAGGTAGGCCAAGAGGGGCTGCTGGTGGGAGAGGAAGCCTGAGGCCAGCACTGGCATCCTGGGGGTGTGAAGAGCAAGGCAGTGGCAGCCTGCTTTCCCAGTTTGTGGGGTTCTCCAGCTGAACTTCTTGGGGGCACAGAGGAATTGCCTTGGAATAGAACCCCAGAGCCTAGAAATCAAAACAGCCTGTGGGAGGAGGAGCCCAGCACTAGGAGGAGGCAGGGAAGGAGTGGGGGTGCTGGGTGACAGTTGGCTGAACATAAGCCAGAAATGTGCTCAGGTGGCCAAGAAGGCCAGAGGCAGGCTCACAGGCTCAGAGGATGTGAGTGGTTGGCAGGGAGCTCTGGAGAGCTTCCAGTGCCAGCCCCTGCCAGAGCAGGAGCAGAGAACCCAGCACAGGGCACACAGGAACACATCCAGACAGGGCTGCAAAGGCTCCACAGAAGGAGACTCCACAACCTCTCTGGGCAGCCTGCTCCAGGCCTCTGGGAGCCTCCCAGGCAAGAAGTTCCTCCTCATGCTGAGCTGCAACCTCCTGGCCTGCACTTTCCATCCCTTGCCCCTTGGCCTATGGCAGGGCACAGTGAGCAGAGCCTGGCCCTGGCCCTTCCTGCCTGACCCCCAGCCCTCAGCTCTTGAGAGACATTGCTCAGATCCCTCTCAGCCTTCTCCTCTCCACACTCAGCAGCCCCAGGGCTCTCAGCCTCTGCTCAGCAGCAGTGCTCCAGGCCCTTCAGCATCCTTGCAGCCCTCCCTTGGCCTCTCCCCAGCAGATCCCTGTCCCTCCTGAGCTGGGGAGCCCAGAGCTGGCTGCAAGATTGCAGCTGGGGCCTCAGCAGGGCAGAGCAGAGGGGGAGGAGAAGCTCCCTGGCTCTGCTGGCCACACTCTGCTGAGTGCAGCCCAGGAGCCCATCCTGGCTTGGATCAGGACCAGGGTGGGCAGCAGGGCCAGGAGGTGACCTTCCCCCTGTGCCACACCTTGAGTGCTGGGTTCAGCTCTGGGTTGAGGGCTGGAGCCTGTCCAGGGAAGGGCAACAGAGCTGCAGGAGGTCCTGGAGCCCCTGGGCTGTGAGGAGAGGCTGAGGGAGCTGGGGGTGTTCAGGCTGGAGAAGAGGAGGCTGAGGGAGACCTCCTTGCCCTCTGCAGCTCCCTGCAGGGAGGTTGGAGTCAGGAGGGGGCATCCTTGGTGTCCAGCAGCAGGAGCAGAGGCAATGGCTCCAAGCTGCCCCAGGGGAGGCTCAGGCTGGAGCTCAGCAAAGATTCCTGCCCTGGAAGGGCTCTCAGCCATTGGAGTGTTGTGCCCAGGGCAGTGCTGCAGTCCCCATCCCTGGGGGTGTTCCAGCAGTGTGTGGAGCTGGTGCTTAGGGACAGGGTTTGGTGCTGAGCCTGCAGTGCTGGCTGGAGGGCTGGGGCTGGGGGAGCCTGGAGGGCTCTGCCCAAGGGAAGTTTTCAGTGATTCAGTGATTCTGGCTGCTGCCTTCCTGCTCTGTTGCATTGCTACACTTCTCTAGCAGCTTTTCTAGGTGGAGCTGGACAGGTTCTGAGTTTCACTTGGTGCTTAAATCAAGCAGGCGACCTGATGGCTGATGCAGGCCAGGATGCCCTTGGCCTTCTTGGCCCCCTGGGCACACTGCTGGCTCCTGTTCAGCTGCTGTCCACCACCACCCCCAGGTCCCTCTCTGCCTGGCAGCTCTCAGCCACTCTGTCCCCAGCCTGTAGCACTGCCTGGGGTTGCTGTGGCCAAAGTGCAGCCCCTGGCACTGGGACTTGTTCAGTGCCATCCTGTTGGCCTCTGCCCATCTGCCCAGCCTGGCAAGGTCCCTCTGCAGAGCTCTCCTACCCTCTGACAGCTCAGCTCCTGCCCCCAGCTGGGTGTCAGCTGCAAACTTCCTGCTGATGGCCTCCATCCCCTCCTGCAGATCATCAATAAAGAGATTGAGCAGGCTGGGGCCCAGCACTGATCCCTGGGGCACACCACTGGTGCCTGGCTGCCAGCTGGCTGTGGCACCATTCACCACCACTCTCTGGGCTCAGCCTCCAGCCAGTTCCTAGCCCAGCTCAGAGAGCTGCTGCCCAGGCCAGGGGCTGAGAGCCTGGCCAGGAGCTTGCTAAGAAGGCTGCTGGGCCATGGCCAAGGCTCACTCCATGGACACTGCTCATCACCAACCACACCAACCCCCAGGGGAAGGCTGCAAAGCACTGAGCCACAGCTTCTCTTTAGCTTCAGTTCTGCCTCCTGTGTTTATTTCAGGCCCTCAAGAGCAGTGCTTCAGGTAGCTGCCCTCCTAAATGCAGCTCCTTCCCACTGAAGGCCCTTGCCTGCAGCCACAGAGGGCTCACCCCAGAGCTCTGAGCTGGCCAGAGAGACTGCTGCTGCCAGCAGGAGAAAATCATAGCCCCTGAGCCCTCTCCAGCTCAGAGAGCTGCTGCCCAAGCCCAGGGGCTGACAGCTTGGCCAGGAGTTTGTTGTGGGGGGATGGTGGCAAAGGCCTTGCTGCAGTCCAGGCAGACCTCACCCACAGCCTGCCCCACATCCAGCAGGCAGTGCCCTGGGCATGGAAGGAGCTCAGGTTGCTCAGGCAGGACCTGCCCCTCCTAACCCCATGCTCTGGGCCTGAGCCCTTTGCACTGAGTGTTAGCATTTCACAGCAGATCCTCCTCCTGGGGGCAGTGGTGTGGGGGTCTCCCTGGGGGCTGGGAGGGGCCAGGGCTTGTTCTTTGTTTGTTGGCTTGCTCCTAGGGAAGTACTTGAACGTGGTGCGGGAGTGTGGCCGAGACGTCACCTGCCCTGTGGCCAAGGAGGTCATCTACACTCTCAAGGAGAGAGCCTATGTGGAGCAAATAGAGAAAGCTTACAACTATGCCAGCAAAGTCCTTCTGGATTTCCTGATGGAGGAGAAAGAGCTGGTGGCTCACCTGAGGTTTGCTTTCCTTCCCTAAATGCCTGCTAACTGGGGTGGAATGGTGAGCAGCTTCTGAGGCTCAGCCTCTCTTCGTGGGATGCTGTTGTTGGGCTCCCTCTGCTTCCCATCAGAGAGGCTGGCCTGGGGAGCAATAATAGCTGTGGGGTTTTGTCCTGTAAAATCATCCTTGGGTTGGCTGGGCAGGGAAGGAGAATCACAGAATCAAGCAGGTTGGAAAAGAGACCTCAGAGATCATCAGGTCCAAACTATGACCTAGCACCCAACGCCTCCTGACAGCTAAACCATGGCTCCAAGGGCCACATCCAAGCCCCTCTTGAACACCTCCAGGGATGGGGACTCCACCACCTCCCTGGGCAGCACATCCCAAGGGCCAATCTCTCTGGCTGGGCAGAACTTTCTCCTCCCCTCCAGCCTAAATCTGAATCCAGCTGCTATCAGGTTGAAGCCATCCCCCTCCTCCTGTCCTTCCATACCTTTCTTAAAAGCCCCTCTCCAGCTCTCCTCTATCCCTATTCAGATCCTGGTTGGCTGCTCTGAGATCTCCCCAGAGCCTTCTCTTCTGCAGGCTGAACAGCCCCAACTCTCTCAGCCTTGTCTCCACAGCAGAGCTGCTCCAGCCCCCACATCATCCTTGTGGCCTTCCCTGGACCTGCTCTACCAGTTCCTTGTCTTTCTTACCTCTATCCTCTCTTTGATCAAGAAGAGTTTGATGTGAATAAGGAACACTTAGATACCAACCCTGTCACCAATCAAATGCCCTGGTTGCAGTGCATGCCAGCACAGGCAGAGCCCAGTGGGGCAATCCCAAGGTTGGGTTGGTTTGGTCTTCCCTTTGGAGTTAATTTTCATAAGCTGTGGATGTGATTGTTGGGACATATTCAGCTGACAGCAAGTTGCAAGCATGAGAGAGAGAGCTTGAGGTTCCTTTGTGTGGATGAGAAGAGAGAAGAGGAGAGAAGAAGAAGAGGAGAGAAGAAGAAGAGGAGAGAAGAAGAAGAGGAGAGGAGAAGAAGAGGAGAGGAGAAGAGAAGAAGAAGAGGAGAGGAGAAGAGAAGAGAAGGAGAGGAGAGGAGAAGAGAAGAGAAGGAGAGGAGAGGAAAAGAGAAGAGAAAAGAGAAGAAGAGAGGAGAAGAGAAGAGAGGAGGAGAGAGGAGAAGAGGAGAGGAGAAGAGAAGAGAAGAGGAGAGGAGAAGAGAAGAGGAGAGGAGAAGAGAAGAGAAAAGAAGAAGAGGAGAGGAGAAGAGAAAAGAAGAAGAGGAGAGGAGAAGAGAAAAGAAGAAGAGGAGAGGAGAAGAGAAAAGAAGAAGAGGAGAGGAGAAGAGAAAAGAAGAAGAGGAGAGGAGAAGAGAAGAGAGGAGAAGGGAAGAGAAAAGAAGAGGAGAGGAGATGAGAAGAGAAAAGAAGAGAAGAGAAGAGAAAAGAAGAAGAGGAGAAGAGAAGAGAAAAGAAGAAGAGGAGAAGAGAAGAGAAAAGAAGAAGAGGAGAAGAGAAGAGAAAAGAAGAAGAGGAGAAGAGAAGAGAAAAGAAGAAGAGGAGAAGAGAAGAGAAAAGAAGAAGAGGAGAAGAGAAGAGAAAAGAAGAAGAGGAGAAGAGAGGAGAAAAGAAGAAGAGGAGAAGAGAGGAGAAGAGGAGAGAAGAAGAGAGGAGAGAAGAGACCAGGTTGGAAGAGACCTTCACAATCATCGAGTCCAACCTATCATCCAACACCACCTCATCAACTAACCCATGGCACCAAGCACCCCATCAAGTCTCCTCCTGAACACCTCCAGGGATGGGGACTCCACCACCTCCCTGGGCAGCACATTCCCATGGGCAATCACTCTCTCTGTGTAGAACTTCCTCCTAACCTCCAGCCTAAACCTCCCCTGGCACAGCCTGAGACTGTGTCCTCTTGTTCTGGTGCTGGCTGCCTGGGAGAAGAGACCAACCTCTGCCTGGCTACAACCTCCCTTCAGGTAGTTGTAGAGAGCAATAAGGTCTCCCCTGAGCCTCCTCTTCTCCAGGCTAAGCAACCCCAGCTCCCTCAGTCTCACAGGGCTGTGCTCCAGACCCCTCCCCAGCCTTGTGCTCCAGGTGGTTGAGGCTCCATGCCTGGAGCTATCCCAGGGGAGGCTGGCCAGGGCTCTGGGCAGCCTGATCCAGTGGAGGATGTCCCTGCTGAGTGCAGGGGGTTGGCCTGGATGAGCTCTGGAGGTCCCTTCCAACCCCTAAGGTTGTGTGATCCTGTGAGGCTGCCCTTGGGAGGTGTAAGCTGGAGCAGTAGTGGCAGCTGAAGTGATGGTGTGGGATTGCTGGGGGCCTGCTTTGGCCTGGGTCTGGAAAAGTTGTGGCAGCACCAAGCACCTCCCTCCCTCCCCTGTTGTGTCCTCAGTTAAGCACTGAGGCTGCCAGGCCTGCCTCATGACTGGGGGATTTCTCTAGATTCAGGGCAGGGCTGAGTCAGGGAAGCCAGAGAAGGCTGAGCACCACCCAGGCCTCAGAGCCATCAGGAGGTTGTAGCCACATGGTGTTAGGGCTGCAGTGGTCCTGGCTGTGCCTCTGCAAACTGCAGTTACCACATGTGCTCTTCTGGCCAGGTGCTCAAAGGAAGCCTCAAACCCTCCTGTAAGCTGTTTGCAGTCCTGTGGCACACTGCAGCTGACTCTTCCTGGGGCCAAGGGGAAGTTAAAAGTTGATGCTCCAGCTGTGAGTGCTTAAAACAGCAGCACAGATACTGACAGGAAGGAGCCAAGGGGCACAAACAAGGACACAGCAGGGTCCACATGAACAGGAGAGCCAGGGAGCTGCTGGAGAGACACTGGAGGACCTGGAGCAGCTCTGGGAGGAGCAAAGGCTGAGAGCCCTGGGGCTGAGAGCCTGCAGGAGAGCAGCCCCAGAGGGCAGCTGAGCAATGCTCAGCAAGAGCTAAAGGAGCTGTGGGGGGCAAGAGGCTGGGGCCAGGCTCTGCTGAGTGGTGCCCAGGGCCAGGCCAAGGGGCACAGAGTGGCAGGCAGGAGGTTGGATGTGAGCAGGAGGAGAAAGTTGTTTGGTGTGAGGCTGCTGGAGGCCTGGAGCAGGCTGCCCAGAGAGATTGTGGAGTCACCTGGGGTGGAGAGCTTCCAACCCCCCCTGGGCATTGTGCTCCTTGAGGAGGCTGCTGTGGGTGCCCTGCTGGAGCAGGGGGGTTGGACTGGGGGCTCCCCAGAGGTCCATTCCAGCCCTCCCCATGCTGGAATTCCAGGGATTCCTTTAAGATGCTGCCTCTTGGATGTATCTGCCTGCCATGGAGGCTGGGGTGCTGGTCAGGACAGCAGGAAGAGCCTTCCCTCAGTAATGTGAATGCTTTGGGGTTTATTATTCATGAGGTGGGATGTTTTTTTCACTGAAGCCCTGATTTATCTGCTCAAAAGCAGACCCTGAGTGAAGAGGAAGGGAGGAGGGGATGTAGGTAAAAGATCAGCCTCAGGTGGATCACTGATGGCTGGCTGTGGTGGATGAGAAGGGAGATTCAGTGAGCAAATCCAGTGAGTGATGGAGTCACAGAGCTGTCAGGGCTGGAAGGGACCTCAAGGCTCCTCCAGTCCCAAGCCCCTGCCCTGGGCAGGGACAGCTCACACTGCAGCAGGTTGCTGCTCCTGCAGGTGTCCTGCAGATCCACTTAGGCCTTCAAAACCACAATCCAGGTTGCTTAGCCTGGAGAAGAGGAGGCTCAGGGGAGACCTTCTTGCTCTCTCCAACTCCCTGCAGGGAGGTTGTAGCCAGGTGGGGGTTGGTCTCTTCTCCCAGGCAGCCAGCACCAGAACAGGAGGACACAGTCTCAAGCTGTGCCAGGGGAGGTTTAGGCTGGAGGTGAGGAAGAAATTCCTCCCAGAAAGAGTAATTGGCCCTTGGGATGTGCTGCCCAGGGAGGTGGGATCAGAGTGGCTGAGAGCAGCCAGGCAGAAAAGGACCTGGGGGTGGTGGACAGCAGCTGAACAGGAGCCAGCAGTGTGCCCAGGGGGCCAAGAAGGCCAAGGGCATCCTGGCCTGCAGCAGGCAGAGTGTGGCCAGCAGGAGCAGGGAAGTCCTTGTGCCCTGTGCTCAGCACTGCTTAGGCCACACCTTGAGTCCTGTGTCCAGCTCTGGGCTCCTCAGGTTAGGAAAGAGGTTGAGCTGCTGGAAGGTGTCCAGAGAAGGGCAACAAAGCTGGGGAGGGGTCTGGGGCACAGCCCTGTGAGGAGAGGCTGAGGGAGCTGGGGTTGCTTAGCCTGCAGAAGAGGAGGCTCAGGGGAGACCTTCTTGCTCTCTGCAACTCCCTGCAGGGAGGTTGGAGCCAGGTGGGGGTTGGTCTCTTCTCCCAGGCAGCCAGCACCAGAACAAGAGGACACAGTCTCAAGCTGTGCCAGAGGAGGTTGAGGCTGGAGGTGAGGAGAAAGTTCTTCCCAGAGAGAGCTGTTAGCCATTGGAATTGTGCTGCCCAGGGAGGTGGTGGAGTCCCCATCCCTGCAGGTGTTCAGGAGGGGCTTGGATGTGGCACTTGGAGCCATGGGTTAGCTGTCAGGAGGTGCTGGGTGACAGCTTGGACCTGATGAGCTCTGAGGTCTTTTCCAACCTGGCTGATTCTGTGATTGTTTTGCTTTCCCCTTGAGCAGGTCTATAAAACACTATTTCCTGATGGACCAAGGGGACTTCTTTGTGCACTTCATGGACCTCACAGAGGAGGAGCTGAAGAAGCCTGTGGATGACATCATCACCACGAGGCTGGAGGCTCTGCTGGAGTTAGCCCTGCGCATGAGCACGGCCAACACAGACCCCTTCAAGGATGATTTAAAGGTGAGAGAGAGTGTGTCTGTGTGTCTGTGTCTCTGTGTGTGTGTGTGGAGAAGCAGAAGCTCACAGAATTACAGAATCAAGCAGGTTGGAAACAACCTCAGAGCTCATCAAGTCCAACCTGTCACCCAGCACCTCCTGACAGCTAAACCATGGCTCCAAGGGCCACATCCAATCCCCTCTTGAGCACCTCCAGGGATGGGGACTCCACCACCTCCCTGGGCAGCACATCCCAAGGGCTAACAGCTCTCTCTGGGAAGAACTTTCTCCTCACCTCCAGCCTAAACTTTCCCTGGCACAGCTGGAGACTGTGTCCTCTTGTTCTGGTGCTGGGTGCCTGGGAGAAGAGACCAACCCCCACTTGGCTATGACCTCCCTGCAGGGAGTTGGAGAGAGCAAGAAGGTCTCCCCTGAGCCTCCTCTTCTCCAGGCTAAGCAACCCCAGCTCCTTCAGCCTCTCCTCACAGGGCTGTGCCCCAGACCCCTCCCTAGCCTTGTGCCCCAGACCCCTCCCCAGCTTTGTTGCCCTTCTCTGGACACCTTCCAGCATCTCAACATCTCTCTTAACCTCAGGGGCCCAGAAGTGGACACAGGATTCAAGGTGTGAGTCTCCTGTGGCTTTGTCATGTCTCCTGCTCTGCCTTTTCCAGATTGACTTGATGCCCCATGACCTCATAACACAGCTCCTGAGAGTGCTGGCCATAGAAACCAAGCAGGAGAAGGCCATCATCAGTGCAGACCCCACAGAGCTCACTCTCAGTGGCCTGGAAGCATTCTCCTTTGACTATATTGTGAAGTGGCCTCTCTCCCTTATCATCAACAGGTAAAGAACCAGGACAAAACAAAAGGGCACAGGATTTAGCCTGGGGTGGGAGCAGCTCCAGAGAGCAGAGAGAAGCTTTAGCCTGGGGTGGGAGCAGCTCCAGAGGGAAGCTTTAGCCTGGGCTGGGAGCAGCTCCAGAGGGAAGCTTTAGCCTGGGCTGGGAGCAGCTCCAGAGGGAAGCTTTAGCCTGGGCTGGGAGCAGCTCCAGAGGGAAGCTTTAGCCTGGGCTGGGAGCAGCTCCAGAGGGAAGCTTTAGCCTGGGCTGGGAGCAGCTCCAGAGGGAAGCTTTAGCCTGGGCTGGGAGCAGCTGCAGAGAGCAGCTTCAGCCTGGGCTGGGAGCAGCTCCAGAGAGCAGCTTCAGCCTGGGCTGGGAGCAGCTCCAGAGGGAAGCTTTAGCCTGGGCTGGGAGCAGCTCCAGAGAGCAGCTTCAGCCTGGGCTGGGAGCAGCTGCAGAGAGCAGCTTCAGCCTGGGCTGGGAGCAGCTCCAGAGGGAAGCTTCAGCCCGGGCCGGGAGCAGCTCCAGAGAGCAGCTTCAGCCCGGGCCGGGAGCAGCTGCAGAGAGCAGCTTCAGCCTGGGCTGGGAGCAGTTCCAGAGAGCAGCTTCAGCCTGGGCTGGGAGCAGCTGCAGAGAGCAGCTTCACCCCGGGCTGGGAGCAGCTGCAGAGAGCAGCTTCAGCCCGGGCTGGGAGCAGCTCCAGAGAGCAGCTTCAGCCTGGGCTGGGAGCAGCTGCAGAGAGCAGCTTCAGCCTGGGCTGGGAGCAGCTCCAGAGAGCAGCTTCAGCCCGGGCTGGGAGCAGCTGCAGAGAGCAGCTTCAGCCTGGGCTGGGAGCAGCTCCAGAGGGAAGCTTTAGCCTGGGCTGGGAGCAGCTCCAGAGAGAAGCTTCAGCCTGGGCTGGGAGCAGCTCCAGAGAGAAGCTGCAGCCCGGGCTGGGAGCAGCTCCAGAGAGAAGCTTCAGCCCGGGCTGGGAGCAGCTGCAGAGAGCAGCTTCAGCCCGGGCTGGGAGCAGCTCCAGAGAGCAGCTTCAGCCTGGGCTGGGAGCAGCTCCAGAGAGAAGCTTCAGCCTGGGCTGGGAGCAGCTCCAGAGAGCAGCTTCAGCCTGGGCTGGGAGCAGCTGCAGAGAGAAGCTTCAGCCTGGGCTGGGAGCAGCTGCAGAGAGAAGCTTCAGCCTGGGCTGGGAGCAGCTGCAGAGAGAAGCTTCAGCCTGGGCTGGGAGCAGCTGCAGAGAGAAGCTTCAGCCTGGGCTGGGAGCAGCTGCAGGGAGCAGAGTTCTGGAGAGCCTGTGTGGTTAAATGCTGTTGGAAGTTATTGAGTGGCAGGGAAGGCTGTGGGGCTGTTGAGCACTGTTTGCTCCACTTGGAGGCTTTGGAATAAGGATTTGATTGCTATGGAATAGCTTCTCTGCTATGGAGACAGGCTGAGACAGGAAGGCTCTGGAGGGGCTGGAAGGGGTCCAGAGAAGGGCCAGGAGGAGGAGCAGAGGGCTGGAGCTGCTCTGCTCTGCAGACAGCCTGAGAGAGTTGGGCTTGTGCAGGCTGCAGAGGAGAAGGCTCCCAGGAGAGCTTCTGGTGGCCTGCCAGGAGCTGCAGGGGGCTGCAAGCAAGCTGGGGAGGGACTTTGGGAGGGGGTGAGGGAGGGATAGGACTGGGGGGGATGGAGCCAAAGGAGAAGTGGGGAGCTTGAGATTGGCTGTGAGGAAGAAGTTGTTGGCCAGGAGGGTGGTGAGAGCCTGGCCCAGGTTGCCCAGGGAGGTGGTGGAAGCCTCCTGCCTGGAGGTGTTTGCAGCCAGGCTGGAGGTGGCTGTGAGCAACCTGCTGCAGTGTGAGGTGTCCCTGCCCATGGCAGGGGTTGGCACTGGCTGAGCCTTGAGCTCCCTTCCAGCCCTGCCAGCTCTGGGAGTCTGATTTGTCTCTTCAGTGGCACTGCCCTGCCCCTGCCCAAGACTGGCATGCCTGGGCTGTCTAGCTTCCATGTGAAATGGTGGGGAGGCAAAGGTCCCAGGAGGCTGTCTCAGCCTGGTCCCTGCTTTTCCATTTGTGGCTTCCTGAGGCCTCTCTCCTGAGGCTTGGGAACTCCAGCACCGGTGGAACGTGGGGAGCAGACATAATTCCCTTGCTGGCATCCCTGGTGGCAGGCAGCTGCTGGAATTGCTGCAGCAGGCTGGCTGGCATCTGATTTATGAGGGGATGAAGGTTTCATTTGGTTTTCCCTGCAAGGATTTCCCCCTTGTTTCCCTGGAGGGGAGCTGTCAGCCCTGCTGCTGTGGGCACGTGGGAGGAGCAGCAGCACAGCAAGAGGAGGACAGACTTCTTCTCATGCCATATCCAGGCCCTGTGGACCCCAGCAGAGCTGGCAGGCTTGCTGGGATGTGCTCCAAACAGACCTTAGACAACAAAAGCTGCCCTGTGTGTATTTGTTTCCCCAGCTCCCTTAGAGTCATAGGGGTGGGTTGGGAAGGAGCCTTAAAGCTCAGCTAGTCCAACCCCTCTGGCAGTGAGCAGAGACACCTTCAGCTGGAGCAGGTTGCTCAGAGTCTCATCCAGCTTGACCTGAGATGTTTCCAGGGAGTGGAGCAGCTCCCACCTCTCTGGGCAGCCTAAGCTGACCACCCTGACTGTAAATCACTTTCTTCCCTGAGTATCACCCCATGCCCTCTCTCCACCTCCTCTTCTGCTGTCCCCAGGCTCCTCACCTAGGAGGCTGCCAGCCCAGCAACCATCGGCTCCAGGCTGGGCTCTCCCAGCTGCAGTCCTGCTGGGCACATTGTGGGGTGACACTGCAGGGCTGGAGGCAGCTCTGACCTCCAGCTGCCTGTGCAGGAGCTGGGCATGGAGATCAGCTGCCTGCTTTAGCAGGGGCAGGTGCTTAGTGGGGAGCCAGAAGGTGTTTTGCAGCCTCGCAGCCCCCATCCCATCCCATCCCATCCCATCCCATCCCATCCCATCCCATCCCATCCCAGGCAGCTCCTAAGTGGGGAGTGAATTGAGAGCCAGGAGCTGTTTTGCAGCCTGGGAGCCCCTTTCCCCCTTCCTTCCTCCCCCCTTCCTTCCTTCCTTCCTTCCCCCCCTTCCTTCCTTCCTTCCCCCCCTTCCTTCCTTCCTTCCCCCCCTTCCTTCCTTCCTTCCTTCCCCCCCTTCCTTCCTTCCTTCCTTCCCCCTTCCTTCCTTCCTTCCCCCTTCCTTCCTTCCTTCCCCCTTCCTTCCTTCCCCCTCCCTTCCTTCCTTCCCCCTCCCTTCCTTCCTTCCCCCTCCCTTCCTTCCTTCCCCCTCCCTTCCTTCCTTCCCCCTCCCTTCCTTCCTTCCCCCTCCCTTCCTTCCTTCCCCCTCCCTCCCTTCCTTCCCCCTCCCTCCCTTCCTTCCCCCTCCCTCCCTTCCTTCCCCCTCCCTCCCTTCCTTCCCCCTCCCTCCCTTCCTTCCCCCTCCCTCCCTTCCTTCCCCCTCCCTCCCTTCCTTCCCCCTCCCTCCCTTCCTTCCCCCTCCCTCCCTTCCTTCCCCCTCCCTCCCTTCCTTCCCCCTCCCTCCCTTCCTTCCCCCTCCCTCCCTTCCTTCCCCCTCCCTCCCTTCCTTCCCCCTCCCTCCCTTCCTTCCCCCTCCCTCCCTTCCTTCCCCCTCCCTCCCTTCCTTCCCCCTCCCTCCCTTCCTTCCCCCTCCCTCCCTTCCTTCCCCCTCCCTCCCTTCCTTCCCCCTCCCTCCCTTCCTTCCCCCTCCCTCCCTTCCTTCCCCCTCCCTCCCTTCCTTCCCCCTCCCTCCCTTCCTTCCCCCTCCCTCCCTTCCTTCCCCCTCCCTCCCTTCCTTCCCCCTCCCTCCCTTCCTTCCCCCTCCCTCCCTTCCTTCCCCCTCCCTCCCTTCCTTCCCCCTCCCTCCCTTCCTTCCCCCTCCCTCCCTTCCTTCCCCCTCCCTCCCTTCCTTCCCCCTCCCTCCCTTCCTTCCCCCTCCCTCCCTTCCTTCCCCCTCCCTCCCTTCCTTCCCCCTCCCTCCCTTCCTTCCCCCTCCCTACCTTCCTTCATTCCCCCTCCCTTACTTCCTTCCCCCTCCCTTCCTTCCTTCCCCCTCCCTTCCTTCCTTCCCCCTCCCTTCCTTCCTTCCCCCTCCCTTCCTTCCTTCCCCCTCAATGCCTGGTGGGGTGATGTAGAGCCAGGCTGACCACAGCTCCCTGGGAGTTTCCAGATCTGTGTTCTCTCCCTAGAGCTGAACTCTGGCTGTGTCTCTGTGCTGGTCTGCAGGCTGTGGGAAGCAGAGGCTGTGCTCAGCCTTGCTCCCTCTCTGCACAGCCCCTTGCTGCCATTCCCTGCACCCATTCCTGGTGTCTGTCAGAGGAGAAGCCAGGCAGGGGAGGGAGGGGGAGGGTGTTGGACCAGAGGTCCCTTCCCACCCCTGGCACTCTGTGAAGAGGGTGACAGCTGCTGAGTTGTTGACTGCCAGCAGCTAGCTGCCAGCCTTCTCTGATGCCATGGTGCCTGTGGCCTGCTGTCTGCTTCCTCTCTCAGCTCTGAGGGCAGCCCTGGCAGTGGAAGTGCTGCTTGGTGCCTGGTACAGCTTGGTACAGCTTTCACGAGCTGCATCGCTTGGAGCTCTGGAGGCACTCAAGGCAGACCTGAATCCAGTCCCTGCAGCTATAAATAAGCTTCCCCATCTGCTGCTGGCAGTGTGTGGCTGGCAGGGTGCTGCTGCCTGGAGCTTTTGCTTGCAGCCTGGTTGGGTTGTTTTTAACCTCCTGGAGCTGAAGGCTCCGAGCGCTCAGAGCGGCCCCGGCGCGGTGGCCGCACGACCACGGCCTTGCAGCCCCTCTTCTGCCAGCAGCAGCTCTGTGGTGAGGTGCACTTCTGCAGGGGGCTGGAGGGGAATGGGAGGAGGTGGCTGGCAGGAAGCAGGGAGGAGGGAGAAATCTTTGGGGTGGTTCACAAGTGTGATTAATTTCTTTCTCTCTGTCGGCTGGGTGCAGATCCGAGGGCGTGAGGAACATGCTGTGTGAGGTCTCTTTCTCTCTCTCTCTCTCTCTCTGCCTTGGAGCAGCCTCAAACCTTCACAGCTCAGCCTGTCAATCAGCACAGGCCTTCATGGGGCTCCTTTCTTTCCAGGAAAGCCCTGACCAGGTACCAGATGCTGTTCAGACACATGTTCTATTGCAAGCACGTGGAGAGGCAGCTGTGCAACGTTTGGATCAGCAACAAGGCAGCCAAGCAGTTCTCCCTGCACTCAGCTAAGTGGTAATGGCCTTTGGGGGTTGGGTTTTTTGGTGGGGGGGGCTGGGTCAGATGTTTGCCTTCTGGGTAGCTAGGTAGGGCATGGAATACATAGAATATACATAGAATACATAGAATAAACCAGGTTGGAAGAGACCTTCAAGATCATCACATCCAATCCAACACCACCCAAACAACTAACCCACGGCACCAAGCACCCCATCAAGTCTCCTCCTGAACACCTTCAATGATGGGGACTCCACCACCTCCCCAGGCAGCCCATTCCAATGGGCAATCACTCTCTCTGTATAGAACTTCTTCCTAACATCCAACCTCAACCTCCCCTGGCACAGCCTGAGACTGTGTCCTCTTGTTCTGGTGCTGGCTGCCTGGGAGAAGAGACCAACCCCCACCTGGCTACAATCTCCCTTCAGGTAGTTGTAGAGAGCAATAAGGTCACCCCTGAGTCTCCTCTTCTCCAGGCTAAGCAACCCCAGCTCCCTCAGCCTCTCCTCATAGGGCTTGTGTTCCAAACCCCTCACCAACTTTGTTGCTCTTCTCTGGACACCTTCCAGCAAGTCAACCTCCTTCCTAAACTGAGGGGCCCAGAACTGGACACAGGACTCAAGGTGCAGCCTAACCAGTGCAGTGTACAGGGGCAGAATGACCTCCCTGCTCCTGCTGGCCACACTCTTCCTGATGCAGGCCAGGATGCCCTTGGCCCTCTTAGCTGCCTGGGCACACTGCAGGCTCATGTTCAGTCTACCGTCGGCCAGCACCCCCAGGTCCCTCTCTGCCTGACTGCTCTCAGCCACTCTGACCCCAGTCTGTAGCTCTGCCTGGGGTTGCTGTGGCCAATGTGCAGCACCTGGCACTTGAATGTGTTCAATCTCCTGCCCTTGGCCTCTGCCCATCTGCCCAGCCTGTCCAGGTCCCTCTGCAGAGCCTCTCTACCCTCCAGCAGATCAACTCCTGCCCCCAGCTTGGTGTCAGCTGCAGATTTACTGCTGATGGACTCAATGCCCTCATCCAGATCATCAATGAAGATGTTAAATGGAGCAGAGCATTCAAGTTCTTAGAGGCTGGGAGAGGCCAAAACAGAAGAGGTCAGGTTTCAGCAGGGGGTCTGCTCAGTAGTCTGTGTGCTGCTTGGCTTCTTCCACTTTGTCAGCAGGAAGGCTTGAGGAGGAAGAGATGCCCTTCAGGGTTAGCTCACAGAATCATTCAGGTTGGAAAAGACCCCTGGGATCACCCAGCCCAACCACTGACCCTGCTCTGCCAGGGCTTGAAAGCTCTTCTCTGAAGGCAAGAATTCTGTGATTCTGTTCAGCATTTGGATCTCCACATAAAAATTGCCTCAGTGTTGAATTATTGTTGGTGCTGCTCACAGAATCAAGCAGGTTGGAAAAGGCCTCAGAGATCATCCAGCCCAATCTGTCACCCAACACCTCCTGACAACTAAACCATGGCTCCAAGTGCCACATCCAAGCCCCTCCTGAACACCTCCAGGGATGGGGACTCCACCACCTCCCTGGGCAGCACTTCCCAAAGGCCAGTCACTCTCTCTGGGAAGAACTTTCTCCTCACCTCCAGCCTAAATCTCCCCTGGCACAGCTTGAGACTGTGTCCTCTTGTTCTGGGTGCCTGGGAGAAGAGACCAACCCCCACCTGGCTACAACCTCCCTTCAGGGAGTTGGAGAGAGCAAGAAGGTCTCCCCTGAGCCTCCTCTTCTCCAGGCTAAGCAACCCCAGCTCCCTCAGCCTCTCCTCACAGGGCTGTGCCCCAGACCCCTCCCCAGCTTTGTTGCCCTTCTCTGGACACCTTCCAGCAGCTCAACCTCTTTCCTAACCTGAGGAGCCCAGAGCTGGACACAGGACTCAAGGTGTGGCCTGAGCAGTGCTGGGCACAGGGCACAAGGACTTCCCTGCTGCTGCTGGCCACACTCTTCCTGCTGCAGGCCAGGATGCCCTTGGCCTTCTTGGCCCCCTGGGCACACTGCTGGCTCCTGTTCAGCTGCTGCTGTTGAACCCAAGCCAAATCCTCTGAGGGTTTGTCCAGGCTGTGTCAGGCTCAAGCCCCTTGGCTCCGGGACGTGAGGGGAAAGCCCCTTTGAGCGGGCAGTAAGCAATGCCAGGTGGCTCCTCTATCCCACCCCTCCCAACCTCTCACACTGCAGCACAGGGAGCTTGCTAGGGCAGGAATATTTAGCTCCCCTTGCCTGTGCCAGGCTGGTGAGAGTGTTCTGGGTGGCATTTGGTAGGTGTGAGCTGTGTGGGTGTGATTCCCCCCTCCCCCCCCCAGGTTTGCCGGCGCCTTCACGCTGCGGCAGCGGATGCTCAACTTCGTGCAGAACATCCAGTACTACATGATGTTTGAGGTGATGGAGCCCACCTGGCACATCCTGGAGAAGAACCTCAAGCTGGTGAGTGCCTGCCCTCCAGCAGAAGGTGGGGTGGAAGGCTGAAGTTGACAGGTTTAAGAGGAAGGGGGGGGGAAAAAAGAGAGCAAACTAAGCGCCTCCCTCCTGGCCTTGCCTGCAGCTGACAGAAGCTCTGCTGCAGGCCCTCTGGGAGCTGTTCTTACTGCCCTGCAAAGGCTCCTGCTGGTCTGCATCATCTCTCTGCTTTCAGCAGGTTGAGAGAGGTGATTCTCCCCCTCTGCACTGCTCTCCTGAGCTGGGGCAGGCCAGTCCCAGGCACCGATACAGGCTGGGCAGGCACTTTGCAGGTGCTCGGTCTGCAGCTCCTCTATCAGTAAGTTCATTCAGGGCTTTGGCATTGCTGAAGCCACCTCTGGACACAGGGGCTGCTCTGAAGGCTCCACTAGCCAAGAGAGACCTCCATGAACTGGCCTGAGCCCAGGGCAGAGCAATGGAGGTGGTGGGGTGTGCACACACCCTGCTCTGAGAGGCAGTGAAAGCTCCACAGGCACTGCCACCAGCTGCTGCAGGGGAAACCTGGAGTGAGACAGACTCTGTGACCCTTCTCAAAGGAGTTGAAGGAAGCACTCCACACAGCATGGGATGGGATAGGAAAGTGGAAATGGAAGTGCAGACAGGCTGGAGGGAAGGGATGACATCCAGAGGCACCTGGGCAGGCTGCAGAGCTGGGCCCAAGCCAAGCTCAGGAGGCTCAACAAGAGCAAGGGCAAGGTCCTGCAGCTGGCTCAGGGCAATCCCAGGCACCAATCCAGGCTGGGCAGGGACTGGCTGGAGAGCAGCCCTGCAGGAAAGGCCTTGGGGGTGCTGGGGGAGGAGAAGCTCAGCAGGAGCCAGCAGGGAGCACTTGCAGCCCAGAGAGCCAAGCAGAGCCTGGGCTGCAGCAAGAGAAGTGTGGCCAGCAGGGCCAGGGAGGGGATTCTGCCCCTCTGCTCCACTCTGCTGAGACCACAGCTGGAGCTCTGTGCTGGAGCCCCCAGCACAGGAAGGCTCTGGAGGTGTCAGGGCTAGGACTGTGAGCATCTCTATGTACTCTTGGCCAAGCCTTCTGAACAAGCATAGATCATCTGGGATCTTGGACCTCTAAGATCATTGAGCCCAACCCCACCATGGCTACCAAACCATTGCCCCAGGTGCCATGGCCACACCTTTCTAGAACACCTCCAGGCATGGGGACTCCACCACCTCCTTGAGCAGCCTCTGCCAATCCCTCACCACTCTTGCAGAAAAGGAATTTTTCCTCCTTTCCAACCTGATCCTCCCCTGGCACAGTTTCAGGCCATTGCCTCTCCTTCCCTGAGACTAGGGAGAAGAGACCAGCCCCCAGCTCACTGCAGGCTCCTCTCAGGAGCTGTGGAGAGCCATGTGAGGTTCCTGGGTGGTCTGAGAGAAGCATTCTTGTTCCTTTACTCCTGTTGCAAGCTTAGGTTTGCCAGACAGGCTCTCAGTTTGCTTTGCTTGCATGGAGACCCCTCAGCAGGTGCTCCTGTCCAGGGCTCTTCCATCCTGATTTCAGCAGCACGTTCTTTCTTTCAGTCTCTGAAGGGAAGTCATCCTCCTAGGACCCTGATTCCAAGTGTCCCAGAAGGGAATGCTCAGCACAGAGGGCTCATGGCCTGCAATGTCAGCAGCCTCTGTGCAGAAGAGACAATCTCAGACCTCTATAGAGCAGCCCAGTGAAGGAGGACCTGGGAGTGCTGGGGGGCAGCAAGTTCTGCAGGGCACAGCAATGTGCCCTGGGGGCCAAGAAGGCCAAGGGGCTCCTGGGCTGCACTCAGCAGAGTGTGGCCAGCAGAGCCAGGGAGCTTCTCCTCCCCCTCTGCTCTGCCCTGCTGAGGCCCCAGCTGCAATCTTGCAGCCAGCTCTGGGCTCCCCAGCTCAGGAGGGACAGGGATCTGCTGGGGAGAGGCCAAGGGAGGGCTGCAAGGATGCTGAAGGGCCTGGAGCACTGCTGCTGAGCAGAGGCTGAGAGCCCTGGGGCTGCTGAGTGTGGAGAGGAGAAGGCTGAGAGGGATCTGAGCAATGTCTCTCAAGAGCTGAGGGCTGGGGGTCAGGCAGGAAGGGCCAGGGCCAGGCTCTGCTCACTGTGCCCTGCCACAGGCCAAGGGGCAAGGGATGGAAAGTGCAGGCCAGGAGGTTGCAGCTCAGCATGAGGAGGAACTTCTTGCCTGGGAGGCTCCCAGAGGCCTGGAGCAGGCTGCCCAGAGAGGTTGTGGAGTCTCCTTCTGTGGAGCCTTTGCAGCCCTGTCTGGATGTGTTCCTGTGTGCCCTGTGCTGGGTTCTCTGCTCCTGCTCTGGCAGGGGCTGGGACTGGAAGCTCTTCAGAGCTCCCTCCCATCCTGGGGCCCTGTGATGCCTGGGAGGTCTCTGCTGGAGGCCAAGCTCTGGGTGAGAGCTTTGGTCCTGCTTCTGTGTTTCACTGCGGCGCTGTCCCCTCGCAGGCCTCTAACATTGATGATGTCCTGAGCCACCACACAAGCTTCCTGGACAACTGCTTGAAGGACTGCATGCTCACCAACCCAGAGCTGCTCAAGATCTTCTCCAAGCTGATGTCTGTCTGTGTCATGTTCACAAACTGCATGCAGGTAAGTGCTGCCTGCCAGCTGCTGTGGCAGCTCCTGGCTTTATCTCAACCACTCTTGTCCTCCATGCACGGGGAGGAACCTCTGTCCTTTCCTCTCCCACTGCTCAGACCCTCAGCCTTTCTCCCAGATGGTTTCTGTGGCTCTTGCCTCCACAGAATTCTCCATGCTCTTCTTTTTCAGTGTTGGAGTCAGCTTGGCCTGCAGCACAGTTTGGGGTGGAACTTGCAGGGCTCTGTTGGGGTTTTTTGGGGTCAGGCAAGGACTGCTGGCTGGTCCCATGGAGACACACTCTGGCCAGCACCTCAGGGAGCTCCAGGCTTTAAAAATCCAACCCCACACCTTCCTTTGGGTTCAGGGAGCTTTTGGTGTTAGCATCATAACTGAAGGGCCAGGAGGAGGAGCAGAGGGCTGGAGCTGCTCTGCTGGGAGGAAACACTAAGAGTGTTGGGGCTGTTCAGTCTGGAGAAGGCTCCCAGGAGACCTTCTTGTAGCCTTCCAGGATCTGCAAGGAGCTCCAGGCAAGCTGGGGAGGGACTTTGGTGGGGGTGAGGGAGGGATAGGACTGGGGGGGATGGAGCCAAAGTAGAAGTGGGGAGCTTGAGATTGGCTGTGAGGAAGAAGTTGTTGCCCAGGAGGGTGGTGAGAGCCTGGCCCAGGTTGCCCAGGGAGGTGGTGGAAGCCTCCTGCCTGGAGGTGTTTGCAGCCAGGCTGGAGGTGGCTGTGAGCAACCTGCTGCGGTGTGAGGTGTCCCTGCCCATGGCAGGGGGCTGGGACTGGATGGTCCTTGAGGTGCCTTCCAGCCCTGCCAGCTCTGTGAAGTCTCCAAGTCTGCCTTTCATGGGAGCTAAGCAGCTGCAGGGCCAGCACACTTTGCCAGCCTCATGCTATGCCATGGTTCTAAAAATGGGATTTTAACCATTTCCCCACTCCTCCTCTGCCCCTCCCAGAGGTTCACTCAGAGCATGAAGCTGGATGATGAGATGGAGAGGCTCACCCTGGAGCATGGAACCATGCTGGGCCCACCCACGGAGCAGGAGCGTGCCCAGGAGATGATGAAGAAGAAGCTGACCCACAAGGTGGGACATGGGGTGGGCAGATGGGCCCTTGCCTCTCTGAATGCTGCCTGGTTTGCATGCTGCTCAGGCTGCCTGTCCTACTGTGTCCAGTTCTGCAGCCCCCAGCACAGGAAGGGACTTGGGGAGGGACTTGGGAGGGGGTGAGGGAGGGACAGGACTGGGGGGCATGGAGCAAAAGGAGAAGTGGGGAGCTTGAGATTGGCTGTGAGGAAGAATTTGCAGGCAGTGCTACAGGCTGGGGGCAGAGTGGCTGAGAGCAGCCAGGCAGAGAGGGACCTGGGGGTGCTGATTGATAGTAGGCTGAACAGGAGCCTGCAGTGTGCCCAGGGGGCCAAGAAGGCCAAGGGCATCCTGGCCTGCAGCAGGCAGAGTGTGGCCAGCAGCAGCAGGGAAGTCCTTGTGCCCTGTGCTCAGCACTGCTTAGGCCACACCTTGAGTCCTGTGTCCAGCTCTGTGCTCCTCAGGTTAGGAAAGAGGTTGAGCTGCTGGAAGGTGTCCAGGGAAGGGCAACAAAGCTGGGGAGGGGTCTGGGGCACAGCCCTGTGAGGAGAGGCTGAGGGAGCTGGGGTTGCTTAGCCTGGAGAAGAGGAGGCTCAGGGGAGACCTTCTTGCTCTCTGCAACTCCCTGCAGGGAGGTTGTAGCCAGGTGGGGGTTGGTCTCTTCTCCCAGGCCCCCAGCACCAGAACAAGAGGACACAGTCTCAAGCTGTGCCAGGGGAGGTTTAGGCTGGAGGTGAGGAGAAAGTTCTTCACTGAGAGAGTTGTTAGCCCTTGGGATGTGCTGCCCAGGGAGGTGGTGGAGTCCCCATGCCTGGAGGTGTTCAGGAGGGGCTTGGATGTGGCACTTGGAGCCATGGTTTAGTTGTCAGGAGGTGTTAGGTATTAGGCCATAGGTTGGACCTGATGATCTCTGAGGTCTTTTCCAACCTTATTGATTCTAGGATTCCCCTCTCTAGAGGCACAGGTGCTAAGGGGTTTGTTTGGCAGGCTCTGTGCTTAGCAGGCTGCCTCCTGCCCTGCTGAAAGCCCTTCCCTGGCACACAGCTGGCAGAGAGCCCAGAGGTTACACCCTGCCTTAGGCCACACTTTTAGCCTCCTGGCTTTTCCTCCTGCTCCCAAAAGGATACCAGCAGCATGGACTTGAGGCTGACTCTGCTGGCATCTGCTCTGGGTTGGCCCAGCAAGGTTTGTAGCTACCAAGGGCCTTGCAAGCTGCTTTGAAAGGGCTTTTCTGTGGTGGTTCAGCAGCTGTTAAAGAGTCCTGAGCAGGGTGGAAAGCAGGGAGGGGATAATTAGCAGCCCTCTGGGGCCCCTCTTGACTCTTTGTGCTGCTTGATAGCTTTTAGCAGAGCATGCAGACAGCCTCCACCTGACCTCTGGCTTCGAAGCCACCATCAACAAGTTTGACAGCAATTTCTCCACCCATCTCTTGGACCTGCTGGACAAACTGAGTGTCTACAGCACCAATGACTGTGAGCACAGCATGCTCAACATCATCTACAGGTGAGCCAGTGGGTTGGGGTGGTTTGGCTTTTTTGTCCTCTGGGAATTCTCCATCTCTGGGGTTGCAATTTGGAGCTCAGGAGGAAGAATCACTCCTCAGTGCCCCTGGTTAGGGCTGTCTGCTCCATCTGAAAGCACAAGAGATCACAGAATGCTCTGGGCTTGGAAGGGAGCTCCAGAGCTCAGCCAGTCCAACCCCCTGCACTGAGCAGGGACATCCTCCACTGGATCAGGTTGCCCAGAGCCCTGGCCAGCCTCCCCTGGAATAGCTCCAGGCATGGAGCCTCAACCACCTCCCTGGGCAGCCTGCTGCAGTGTTCCAGCAGCCTCCTGGGGCACAACTTGTTCCTCACATCCAATCTCAATCTGCTCTGCTCTGCTTTGAAGCCATTGCCCCTGCTCCTGTCCCTGCAGGCCTTTGGCAACAGTCTCTCTGCAGCCTTCCTGGAGCCCTCTTCAGGTCCTGGCAGGCTGCTCTGAGGTCTCCCTGGAGCCTTCTCTTCTCCAGGCTGCTGTTTCCTCTCAGAGTGCAGAGGAACTGGAATTATGTGCAGAGCCACCATGTACACAGAAGAAGAGGAGTAAGAGGCTGAGGGGAGACCTCATTGCTCTCTACAGCTCCTTGAAAGGAGGTTGTGGAGAGGTTGGTGCTGGTCTCTTCTCACAGGAAGGCCTTATTGTGACCTTCCAGACCTGCCTGTGGCCCTCCCAGACCTGGCTGTGGCCTTCCAGTCTCTGAAGGGGGCTACAAGGAAGCTGGGGAGGGTCAGTGTTGGATTCTAACCCAAGGCTTGAAGCCCTCCCCCCACATGCCTTTGAGTGGGGTGAAATGGGTCTGTTCATGCTGGGAATGGGCTGCAAATGTTCTTTCATGGGGAGAAGCTGCTTGCAGAGTGAAGGTGAGAAATCCAAGCTAAAGGTTTGCCTTAGGTGGCTGTCTTCTTGTAAGTTCCTATTCTGCATGCATCTGTTTTGTGTTGTGGCCTCAGCCATGCTCAGCAGCTTACTAGAGAGCAGAACTGGCTCCAGGAATACCTGGAGCAGGAGGGGAGGTCAGCAGATCTACCTTTTGGCTGCTAAGTTGACAACCTCTGGATTTCCTTTCCAGTCAAGGCCTGTTTGGAATGATGATGAACACCTTGTCCTTGCTGTAGAGGTCAGACCTGGTGGTGCTGCTGGGCTGGATCTGTGTCACAGAGAGAGGTAGCTTGGAGGTGCTTCTAGCTTTGGTCATGCTCATAGGAGCCTTAGCCCCAGGTGAGCACACAGAATCATTCAGTGCTTTGGGTTGGAAGGCACAGGACCACAGGATGTTTGTTAGGGGCTGGAAGGGACCTCTGGAGAGCTTCCAGTGCAATTCCCTGTCAGAGCAGGAGCAGAGAACCCAGCACAGGGCACACAGGAACACATCCAGACAGGGCTGCAAAGGCTCCACAGAAGGAGACTCCACAACCTCTCTGGGCAGCCTGCTCCAGGCCTCTGGGAGCCTCCCAGGCAAGAAGTTCCTCCTCATGCTGAGCTGCAACCTCCTGGCCTGCACTTTCCATCCCTTGCCCCTTGGCCTATGGCAGGGCACAGTGAGCAGAGCCTGGCCCTGGCCCTTCCTGCCTGACCCCCAGCCCTCAGCTCTTGAGAGACATTGCTCAGATCCCTCTCAGCCTTCTCCTCTCCACACTCAGCAGCCCCAGGGCTCTCAGCCTCTGCTCAGCAGCAGTGCTCCAGGCCCTTCAGCATCCTTGCAGCCCTCCCTTGGCCTCTCCCCAGCAGATCCCTGTCCCTCCTGAGCTGGGGAGCCCAGAGCTGGCTGCAAGATTGCAGCTGGGGCCTCAGCAGGGCAGAGCAGAGGGGGAGGAGAAGCTCCCTGGCTCTGCTGGCCACACTCTGCTGAGTGCAGCCCAGGAGCCCCTTGGCCTTCTTGGCCCCCAGGGCACATTGCTGTGCCCTGCAGAACTTGCTGCCCCCCAGCACTCCCAGGTGCTTCTCCTTGGGGCTGCTCTCCAGCAGATCACCTTAAAGATCATCCAGTTCCAAGCCCTGCCATGGGCAGGGACATCTCCTACTAGCCCAGGTTCCTCCAGGCCTCATCCAACTTGGCTTTGAAACCTCTACATCTTCTCTGGCCACCCTCTTTCAGTGCCTCACCACTTAGCAGGCTGCAGGCTGGAGCTGCTGAGCTGAGGCATGCATTTGGCTACACAACAAGAAGGCAAGCAAGGGGCAGGAGGTGGCCTCACTTCATGCAAAGAGCCCAGAACTCTGGAGACCTTTCTTCACCCAGGAGACCTTCATGGCAGCTACCTCCACGATCCAACCACTTGGACATCATTGTAGGTCTCACAGGACATGGCCAACCCAGTGCTGAAGGTGAAGTTTTCTGCTCTTTTAATAGGAGAGCATCAGGACTCCAGTCCTTGAGACCTGCAGAGCCTGTGTGGGGATTGGCCCTGCTCAGTCCAAGGCTGGAGCTGGTTCACAGCTAACTCAAGAAGTCAGTGTCAAGTTCTAGAGGAGTCTTGCAACAGCAGAAGTCCTGCAGCCTTTATCCCATCTGATAGCAGGTGCTGGGGGAAGGCCTTTCCTGGCACAAGCTCAGGGGATCATGGAATGGCTTAGGTTGGAAGGGACCTTAGAGATCCTCTACTCCAACCTCCCCACCACGGGCAGGGATGCCTCTCAGCTAGACCCAGCTGCTCAAAGCCTCATCCAACCTGGCCTTGACCCCCCCCCCAGGCAGGAGGCTTCCACATCTCTGGCCAGCCTGTGCCAGAGTCTCACCACCCTGGTAGTGAAGAACTTCTTCCTAAGGTCCACTCTGACCCTGCTCTGCCTCAGCTTCAAACCATTTCCCCTTGCCCTGTCTCCAGACACCCTCAGGAAAAGTCTCTGTGCAGCCTTCCTGCAGGATCCCTTCAGGTACTGGAAGGCAGCTCTGAGGTGCCCCTGGAGCCTTCTCCTCTCCAGGCTGCACAGCCCCAACTCTCCCAGCCTGGCCCCACAGGGGAGCTTCTGCAGCCTCTGCTCATCTTGTTGGCCTCCTGAACCCACTCCAAGAGTTCCAGGTCCTTCTTGGGGCCCCAGAGCTGAACACAGCACTGCAGGCAGGCTCTGAGCCCTTTGCCACTTGGTATTTCCATGCCCCAGTGAAGGTCTTTGGCAACCTGGATAATTCTATTCCATTCCATTCTGTTGAAGGGCTGAAGAAACTGGATCTTGATGCCAGTAGTGCCCCACTTTGCACTGTGTGGGACCACATGAGTCTTGACAGCATCACAGAATGCCAGGGGCTGGAAGGGACCTCCAGAGCTCAGCCAGTCCAACCCCCTGCCAGGGCAGGGGCACCCAGGGCAGCTCACACAGCAACTCATCCAGGGGGGGTTGGAATCTCTCCACAGAGGGAGACTCCACAACCCCCCTGGGCAGCCTGCTCCAGGCCTCTGGCACCCTCACAGGGGAAAACTTCTCCCTCCTCTTTCCATGCAACTTCCTCTGCCTCAGCTTCCAGCACTGCCCCTTGTGCTGGCACTGGGCAGCAGGGTGTTGGGTGCAGCTGGACCTTCTTGCTGCCAAAGCAGAGGTCCCCATTTCCCTGCCTGCATGTTAAGCAGTAAAAGTCTTTGTGCTTCTACAGGCTGCTGAGCAGCATTTGAAAGGGTGGAAAGCCCCAGGATGAATGCCCAGATGTGACAGTCAGCTCTCATTCACTCTGTGGAGGTTATTGGATTGAGTCCTGGGCTCTATGGCAACAAGGAACCCAAGAGCACAGATGGTTGCCATCTGAAATCACATCTCTGACAGAGAGATGGCAAAGTTTCTAGGGCATCCCAGCCTTTTCTCATCAGTGATAGCTGCTTTGCAAGGCTGGCAGTCACCATGGAACAGGTAGACAGCAAAATACCCCTTTGAGTCATCACTCTGCTCCTGGGCCTTGATTTCATTGAGCCTGCTCAGTATTGCTTCAGTTTACTGAGGAGCTGAGGCACCACATTGGTGTTTGTTGCCCTCAAAATCCAGAAGGGTGGAGACCCAGAGGGGTTCCTCCAAAGCAGGGAAGGTCAACCCCTCAAAGCAGAGAGATGGAGACCCAGAGAGGTTCCTCCAAAGCAGGGAAGGTCAACCCCACAAAGCAGAGAGATGGAGACCCAGAGGGGTTCCTCCAAAGCAGGGAAGGTCAACCCCACAAAGCAGAGAGATGGAGACCCAGAGGGGTTCCTCCAAAGCAGGGAAGGTCAACCCCAGCTGCTGACAGATCTCGATTGTGCTGCAGTCCTGCTTAGGAGCCTTGGCTCCATCAGGAGCAGTGCTGCCCAGGGGCTGGCAATCCCTTGTCACCCCCAGGAGGGACATGGAGAAGAATTACAGCCTAGAGAATGTTGTCAGGAGAATGACTTCATTCCAGATGCTCAGAAACCTGTCCTGTGAAGAGTTCTTAGCACTCATGAGAGATCCTTCCTTTACCACATATAGAACGCTGTGCTGCCAGCCAGAGCTGGGCAGGGAGCAAGGCAATGAAAGCCACCAAGGGCAAGGGCAGGGTCTGGCAGCTGGGGAAGAAGAAGCCCAGGCAGCAGGAGAGGTTGGGCACTGAGCTGCTGGAGAGCAGGGAAGGGCACAAGGAGCTGGGGGTGCTGGGGGATGGGAGGCTGAGCAGGAGCCAGCAATGAGCTGTGGTGGCCAAGAAGGCCAAGGGCCTCCTGGGCTGCATGAGAAGGGCTGTGGGGAGGAGGTGAGAGAGGTTCTGCTGCCCCTCTGCTCTGCCCTGCTGAGGCCACAGCTGGAATCTTGTGTCCAGCTCTGGGCCCCTCAGGTCAGGAAGGAGCTCAGGGAAGTGCTTGAGAGAGTCCATGGCAGAGGCACAGAGCTGCTGCAGGCAGGGGAAGCTCTTCCTCAGGAGCAGAGCCTGAGGGAGCTGAGGGCTCTGGAGCTTGCAGAGGAGGAGCCTGAGAGGTGAGCTCCTTGCTGGGGCTCAAGCTGTGCAGGGGCAGTGCCCAGAGGCTGGAGCCAGGCTCTGCTGGGTGCTGCCCAGTGCCAGCACAAGGGGCAGTGCTGGAAGCTGAGGCAGAGGAAGTTGCATGGACAGAGGAGGGAGAAGTTTTCCCCTGTGAGGGTGCCAGAGGCCTGGAGCAGGCTGCCCAGGGGGGTTGTGGAGTCTCCCCCTGTGGAGAGATTCCAACCCCCCCTGGATGTGTTGCTGTGTGAGCAGCCCTGGGTGCCCCTGCTCTGGCAGGGGGTTGGACTGGGTGAGCTCTGGAGCTCCCTTCCAGCCCCTCACCCTCTGTGACTCTGTGTGGAGCAGACCACACTGCCTGAGCTTAGAGCGTGAGCACCCCGGATGTGTGGGGTGACACAGATCTCCAGTGGAGAAATGTTCCAGCCACAAAGCAACAAACTGAAGAGTCAGCAGAGTTTGGGGAAGCAGCACAACAGTTCTCAGGGGATAGTTATCTGAGATCATTTAATGCTCAAAGTGAAGGGGGGAACAAAACCATCCACCCAAAACCAAGCAACAAAACCACACAGCTGAAGGCTGGAGTAAAGCACCTTTAGAACTGGAGCAGGTCCTCAAAGCAAGGCTGGAGCTGAGTGCTGGCCTTGCAGTTCAGTCAGAGCTTGGTACCCATGTGTTTGCTTGAGGGCACAGAGGGCACTGGCAGCAGGTTTGCTGCTGGCACCAACCTGGCAGCAGTGGTGACAGCCCTCAGGCTGTGCTGCCAGCCAGAGCTGGGCAGGCTGAGAGCTGGGCAGGAAGCAAGGCAATGAAAGCCACCAAGGGCAAGGGCAGGGTCTGGCAGCTGGGGAAGAAGAAGCCCAGGCAGCAGGAGAGGTTGGGCACTGAGCTGCTGGAGAGCAGGGAAGGGGACAAGGAGCTGGGGGTGCTGGGGGGTGGGAGGCTGAGCAGGAGCCAGCAATGAGCTGTGGTGGCCAAGAAGGCCAAGGGCCTCCTGGGCTGCATGAGAAGGGCTGTGGGGAGGAGGTGAGAGAGGTTCTGCTGCCCCTCTGCTCTGCCCTGCTGAGGCCACAGCTGGAATCTTGTGTCCAGCTCTGGGCCCCTCAGGTCAGGAAGGAGCTCAGGGAAGTGCTTCAGAGAGTCCATGGCAGAGGCACAGAGCTGCTGCGGGCAGTGGAACAGCTCCTGGGAGGCCAGGCTGAGGCAGCTGGGGCTGGGAGCTGGGAGCAGAGCAGCCTGAGGGCTGCCCTCAGGGCTGGGGCTAAAGATGTGCAGGGCTGGAGCCAGGCTCTGCTCAGGGCTGGCCAAGGACAGCACAAGGGGCACTGGGGGCAAGCTGGAGCAGAGGAGGTGCCAGGGGAAGAGGAGGGAAACCTTTGTCCCTGTGAGGCTGCTGGGGGCCTGGAGCAGGCTGCCCAGAGAGGTTGTGGAGTCTCCTGGGGTGGAGAGCTTCCAACCCCCCCTGGCTGTGCTCTGTGTGCCCTGCCCTGGCAGGGGGGTTGGGCTGGGGGGGTCTCTGGGGGTCCCTGGGGTTCTGTGATGCTGAGATACTTGCAGCTTCTGGCTGCTGTGAGGTGGAGCAGGCCCCAGGACCAGCAGCCGTGTCCTAGGTGTTGTGACCCAGCTGCTGATGGGCTCCTAGAGGAAAGCCTTTCTGTTTGTTTGTTTGTTTCTCCCCAGCCCCCATCCTGTTGGAATCTGAAGAGTTTCCTTCCTGCAGCAGTTGCCACAAGCCTGTGAATCACACCAAAGTTACTCTCTCTCTCTCTCTCCCCTCTCTGAGAGGAGGCTGCTGCAGTGCTCAGGCACTGGGCACAATATTTGGAGTGTGGTGTTGCTTAACAGCCTTTACCCAAACGCCAACAAATTGTTCCCTGACATTTTTTTCTTTGGTTGCCTGCAGAAAATAGAGCCCTGACAGATGGGCTGGAGCTGATGCTCTCTCCTGGCTGACAGCAGCTTCCAGCTAACTCTCCCTGGTCCATCTAGGGTTGTGCCAGGGGAGCCTGCCACTGGGGCAGGCACGTTTCACGGCCTCACAGAACCTTAGGGGTGGGAAGGAACCTCCAGAGATGCTCCACTCCAACCCCCCCTGCCAGGGCAGGGTCACCCAGGGCCTGGGCACTGCAGCAGCCTCCTCTCAGAGAGGGCAGAGAGAGGGAGAGAGTAACTTTGGTGTGGTTCACAGGCTTGTGGCAGCTGCTGCAGGCTTTCCTCTAGGAGCCCATCAGCAGCTGGCTCACAACACCTAGGACACGGCTGCTGGTCCTGGGGCCTGCTCCACCTCACAGCAGCCAGGAGCTGCAAGTATCACAGCATCACAGAACCCCAGGGACCCCCAGAGATCCCCCAGCCCAACCCCCCTGCCAGGGCAGGGCACACAGAGCACAGCCAGGGGGGGTTGGAAGCTCTCCACCCCAGGAGACTCCACAACCTCTCTGGGCAGCCTGCTCCAGGCCCCCAGCAGCCTCCCAGGGACAAAGGTTTCCCTCCTCTTCCCCTGGCACCTCCTCTGCTCCAGCTTGCCCCCAGTGCCCCTTGTGCTGTCCTTGGCCAGCCCTGAGCAGAGCCTGGCTCCAGCCCTGCACATCTTTAGCCCCAGCCCTGAGGGCAGCCCTCAGGCTGCTCTGCTCCCAGCTCCCAGCCCCAGCTGCCTCAGCCTGGCCTCCAGGAGCTGTTCCACTGCCTGCAGCAGCTCTGTGCCTCTGCCATGGACTCTCTCAAGCACTTCCCTGAGCTCCTTCTTGACCTGAGGGGCCCAGAGCTGGACACAAGATTCCAGCTGTGGCCTCAGCAGGGCAGAGCAGAGGGGCAGCAGAACCTCTCTCACCTCCTCCCCACAGCCCTTCTCATGCAGCCCAGGAGGCCCTTGGCCTTCTTGGCCACCACAGCTCATTGCTGGCTCCTGCTCAGCCTCCCATCCCCCAGCACCCCCAGCTCCTTGTCCCCTTCCCTGCTCTCCAGCAGCTCAGTGCCCAACCTCTCCTGCTGCCTGGGCTTCTTCTTCCCCAGCTGCCAGACCCTGCCCTTGCCCTTGGTGGCTTTCATTGCCTTGCTCCCTGCCCAGCTCTCAGCCTGCCCAGCTCTGGCTGGCAGCACAGCCTGAGGGCTGTCACCACTGCTGCCAGGTTGGTGCCAGCAGCAAACCTGCTGCCAGTGCCCTCTGTGCCCTCAGCCAGGTCACTGAGGAGCAGATTGCAGAGCTCTGGTCCCAGGGCTGAGGCCTGAGGGACTCCACTGGACACAGGCCTCCAGCCAGGCTCTGTTCCACTGACCACAGCTCTCTGACTTCTGTCCTTCAGGCAGCTCCCATCCACCTCCCTGCCCAGCCCCCAGAGCACACTGCCTGCCTGCAGCTGGGAGGATGCTGTGGGAGCTGCCAGGGTGCTTTCAATTTGCTAAGCACCCAGGAAAAGACTCAGCCCCTTGCCAGTTTCTGTGTGATGTAGGGACAGCTGCAGTGGTGAGGAGAGAAAGATCAACACTTGCAGTTCATGTTCTTAAGAGCTGCAGAGGTCTGCCTGAGGAAGGTGCCAGCAGGTGTGGAGCTGGGGGACTTTGTGGCATCCTTTTGGACTGCCAGGGTGACAGGATGGTGACCCTCTGTGATGGTGCCTGCCCTGGAGAGGCTTTGGAAGTGGTCCTGGCTTAACATCTTCTTGTCCTCTCGAAGCCTGGCTCTGGGTGAAGCACACAGGTGTTGGCAAGGAGGTGGTGGTGGTGGTGGCACCCACAGCACTCTGTGGTGTTACAGTGAATAAGGAGGTGGATGTCACACTGGGGGCCAGGGGTGGTGAGCAGTGCTACTAAGGAGTGGAGGGAAGTGGCCAGGAAGGTGCCACTGAGGAGCTCTCCCCCCTGGCACCTTGTCCTCCATTGGCACAGCTCCAGTGCTGAGGGTCAAGCTGTGGCTCTGGAGAAGAAGCCCTTAGGCCAGAGAAGGGCCAGGAGGAGGAGCAGAGGGCTGGAGCTGCTCTGCTCTGGAGACAGCCTGAGAGAGTTGGGCTTGTGCAGGCTGGAGAGGAGAAGGCTCCCAGGAGAGCTTCTGGTGGCCTGCCAGGAGCTGCAGGGGGCTGCAAGCAAGCTGGGGAGGGACTTGGGAGGGGGTGAGGGAAGGATAGGACTGGGGGGGCTGGAGCCAAAGGAGAAGTGGGGAGCTTGAGATTGGCTGTGAGGAAGAAGTTGTTGGCCAGGAGGGTGGTGAGAGCCTGGCACAGGCTGCCCAGGAGGTGGTGGAAGCCTCCTGCCTGGAGGTGTTTGCAGCCAGGCTGGAGGTGGCTGTGAGCAACCTGCTGCAGTGTGAGGTGTCCCTGCCCATGGCAGGGGGTTGGCACTGGCTGAGCCTTGAGGCTGTTGTCAGGGGACAAGCACAGAAGATGTGTCACCAGCAGCCCCTGTGGCACAGCACAGACATTTCTTGTCCTCTGAACCAGCTGCTGTGGCTGCCATGCCTGGGCAGTCCTGTGCAGGGCTGGCAGCTCCAGGCCTCACTGTGGTGTGGCCACATTTCAGCTGATGCCTTGGGAGAGGTTCCTTCTGCAGGGCCATTGGTGGGTAGGAGCAAGGCCCTCAGTAGAGGGGGCAGAGGGAGTGTGGCCACTTGTGCTGTGGCACAAACCCTTTTGCTACCCAGGCCAGTGCCACCCTCTTCTTCCTGCAGCAAGTCTTGCTTCACTGCCCTCATTTCCACCAGCTCTGTCCTTAAGTTCATCTGACCCTACCCAAGAGCTTCTCAACCCCAGGCAACACTTCAGGCCTGGAAAAAGAGTTCCTGGAAAGCTGCCCAGCAGGAAAGGCCCTGGGGGTGCTGGGTGGCAGCAGCTGGAGAGGAGGCAGCAGTGGCCAGGGGGGCAAGAAGGGCAGCAGCAGCCTGGCCTGCAGCAGCAATGGTGTGGGCAGCAGGAGCAGGGCAGGGCTTGTGCCCTGGGCTGGGCACTGGGGAGGCCACAGCTTGAGTGCTGCCTTCAGCTCTGGGCCCTCCCTGCCAGAAGGAGCTTGAGGGCTGGAGCAGGGCCAGAGAAGGGCAAGAGAGCTGGGGAAGGGTCTGGAGCAGAGGGCTGGGGAGGAGCAGCTGAGGGAGCTGGGGGTGTGGAGTGTGGAGCAGAGGAGGCTGAGGGAGACCTCCTTGCTCTCTGCAGCTGCTGAGAGGAGGCTGCAGCCAGCTGGGGGCTGGGCTCTGCTCCCTGGTAACCAGTGATAGGACAAGAGGAAATGGCCTCAAGTTGCCCCAGGGCAGGTTTAGGTTGGAGATCAGAGGAAACTTCTTCCCTGGAAGGGCTCTCAAGCCCTGGCCCAGGCTGCCCAGGGAGGTGGCTGAATCCCCATCCCTGGAGGTGTTTCAAAGCCACAGAGCTGTGGTGCTGAGGGCCAAGGCTTAGCCCCAGCCTGGGCAGAGTCAGAGTGGTTGGAGTGGATGCTCTGGAAGGGCTTCCCCCAACCCAAACAGTTCTAGGAACCAACCAAGCTGCTGGAGGCAGCCAAGGTGAAGGCACAGGGAAGAGCCAAACCTGAAACACCCACTGGGGATGCAATTCCTTGCTCCAGCCTCCCCACCCCAGCTCTGGCCCTCACAGAGCACTCAGCATCACCCATGGCATAGGTAGAGAAGGGTTGGACTGGATGCTCTGACTGGATGCTTCCCAACCCAAAGGCCTCCACAACTCTGTTTGCAGCTCCCCTTGCTGCCTGGGAGTGCCTGCAGGAGCAGGAGCTTGTGTGGCTGCTCTTGGGCAGGGTTGAGTGAGCAGCCTGCTGGAGCACAGGTTAGGCCACACCTTGAGTCCTGTGTCCAGCTCTGGGCCCCTCAGGTTAAGAGAGATGTTGAGCTGCTGGAAGGTGTCCAGAGAAGGGCAACAAAGCTGGGGAGGGGTCTGGGGCACAGCCCTGTGAGGAGAGGCTGAGGGAGCTGGGGTTGCTTAGCCTGCAGAAGAGGAGGCTCAGGGGAGACCTTCTTGCTCTCTGCAACTCCCTGCAGGGAGGTTGTAGCCAGGTGGGGGTTGGTCTCTTCTCCCAGGCACCCACAGTCTCACAGTATCACCAAGGTTGGAAGAGACCCCAAGGATCATCAAGTCCAACCTGTCACCACAGACCTCATGACTAGACCATGGCACCAAGTGCCACATCCAATCCCCTCTTGAACACCTCCAGGGATGGGGACTCCACCACCTCCCTGGGCAGCACATCCCAATGATGAATGACTCAGTGAAGAACTTTCTCCTCACCTCGAGTCTAAACATCCCCTGGCACAGGTTGAGACTGTGTCCTCTTGTTCTGGGTCTGGGTGCCTGGGAGAAGAGACCAAGCCCCACCTGGCTACAACCTCCCTTCAGGTAGTTGTAGAGGGCAATGAGGTCACCCCTGAGCCTCCTCTTCTGCAGGCTAAGCAACCCCAGCTCCCTCAGCCTCTCCTCACAGGGCTGTGCTCAAGGCCTCTCCCCAGCCTTGTTGCCCTTCTCTGGACACCTTCAAGTCTCTCAATGTCCTTCTTAAACTGAGGGGCCCAGAACTGGACACAGGACTCAAGGTGTGGCCTAAGCAGTGCTGAGCACAGGGCACAATGACCTCCCTGCTGCTGCTGGCCACACTCTTCCTGATGCAGGCCAGGATGCCATTGGCCCTCTTGGCCCCCTGGGCACACTGCTGGCTCATGTTCAGGCAGCTGTCAATCAGCACCCCCAGGTCCCTCTCTGTTTGGCAGCTCTCAGCCACTCTGACCCCAGCCTGTAGCTCTGCCTGGGGTTGTTGTGGCCAAAGTGCAGCCCCTGGCACTGGGACTTGTTGAATGCCATCCTGTTGGCCTCTGCCCATCTGTCCAGTGGGTCGAGGTCTCTCTGCAGAGCCCTTCTGGCCTCTAACTGACCAACATCTGCTCCCAGCTTGGTGTCATCTGCAAACTTGCTGATGGCTGACTCAATGCCCTCATCCAGATCATCAATGAAGATAATGAACAGGCTGGGGCCCAGCACTGATCCCTGGGGCACACCACTGGTGCCTGGCTGCCAGCTGGCTGTGGCACCATTCACCACCACTCTCTGGGCTCAGCCTCCAGCCACTTCCTAACCCAGCTCAGAGAGCTGCTGTCCAAGCCACAAGCTGACACTTAGCAGTTTAATGCACCAGCACCAGAACAAGAGGACACAGTCTCAAGCTGTGCCAGGGGAGGTTCAGGCTGGATGTGAGGAAGAAATTCTTGCCAGAGAGAGCGATTGGCCCTTGGGATGTGCTGCCCAGGGCGGTGGCGGAGTCCCCATGCCTGCGGGTGTTCACAAAGCGCCCGGTAGAGGCACTCAGTGCCATGGTTTAGTTGATTAGCTGGTGCTTTGGGAGGGGGGCAGGTTGGGCTTGGTGATCTCTGAGGCCTGTTCCAGCCTGGCTGAGTCTGTCTCAAGCATTTCAGTGGCCAAGCTGGGGGCTGTGTTTTCCTCCCTGCCAGGTTGGACTTCAACGGCTTCTACACGGAGCGCCTGGAGCACATGTCCGCCGAGCGCAGCCAGAAGGCAGCTCCCTCCCTGCCCTGCCTGCCTGTGCCTGCCCAGTGAAACCCCCCCTGCCCCTCCACCCCAGCTGCCACCTCTTCTGCACCAGCAGCCACTCAGTGGGAGCCAACTCTCAGCCCTCCCTGCGAGCTGGAAGCCAAGCAGCCGGAGAGCCTCCCGACCCACGGGGCGCAGGTTTTCCTCTCCCGAGATGCTCTTGTGAAGGGCCTTGGGGTTGGTGGTTGGCTTGGCTTGGGTTTGGCTTTTTTACTACATTGCAAAAGTGTGGATTTTTTGGGTTGTAAAATAAATGGAAACCCTCCCCCCCCCCAAACTAAACAACCTCCCTCCCCCCCCCAAAGCCTGGGGTGCTGTGGTCTGTTCAGAGAGCTCAGGGGGTAGGTCGGTCCCGGAGGGGAGCAGATGTTGCTTGTCTGGCTCAGGGGCTGTGCAGCAGAGCTCTGGGAGCAGAGCCTAGCTGGGAGGTGGCTGGAACAAAGCTGAGCAGCTGCTCTAACTGATGGGGTGGAGGTCTGGAGCTGCTGAGCAGCAAGATGATGCTTTGTGCTATGTTGGCTGAGTCCTTGGTAGAGGACTTTCAGGGGATCTTGCAGAGCTGTGCAGCCATAACAATTGCTGGAGCTGGACTGGGAGGGGGGGTGGCAGAGGGTGGGAGTGGAGCATAGCATCACAGAATGCTCTGGGCTGGAAGGGAGCTCCACAGCTCAGCCAGGCCAACCCCCTGCTCTCAACAGGGACATCCTCCACTGGATCAGGCTGCCCAGAGCCCTGGCCAGCCTCACATGGAATAGCTCCAGGCATGGAGCCTCAACCACCTCCCTGGGCAGCCTGCTGCAGTGTTCCAGCAGCCTCCTGGGGCACAACTTGTTCCTCACATCCAATCTCAATCTGCTCTGCTCTGCTTTGAAGCCATTGCCCCTGCTCCTGTCCCTGCAGGCCTTTGGCAACAGTCTCTCTGCAGCCTTCTTGGAGCCTCTTCAGGTACCAGCAGGCTGCTCTGAGGTCTCCCTGGAGCCTTCTCTTCCCCAGGCTGAACACCCCCAGCTCCCTCAGCCTGTGCTCACAGCAGAGCTGCTCCAACCCCCTGAGCATTTCCCTGGCCTCCTCTGGAGCCTCTCCATCAGCTCCAGGTCCTTCCTGTGCTGAGGGCTCCAGAGCTGCACACAGCCCTGCAGGTGAGGTCTCCCCAGAGCAGAGCAGTGTCACAATCACCTCTCTGCATCTCTGGCAGTGCTGCTTTGGCTGCAGCCCAGGCTGCCCTTGGCCTTCTGGGCTGCAGTCTCCCCCTGCCTGCTCCTGGCCAGCTTCTCCCCCACCAGCACCCCCAAGGCCTTCTCCTCAGGGCTGCTTTCTCTCCCCTCCTCCCCCAGCCTGTACTGCCAGTGAGGATTGTCCCAGCCCAGCTGCAGCACCCTGCCCTTGCTCTTGTTGAGCTTCAGGAGCTTCACCTGGGCACCACCTCTGCAGCCTGCCCAGGTGCCTCTGGATGCCATCCTGCCCCTCTGCTGTAGGGACAGCACCACTCAGCCTGGTGCCATCTGCCCCCTGCTGCTGGTGCCTGGATCCCTCTGTCTACAGCACTGACAGAAATATTGACCAGCACAGGTCCCAGCACAGACCCCTGAGGGACACCACCTCCTTGCCCAGAGCTGCTGGTTGGTTGCTTTGTGTCCCCCTTGGTGAGCTTGGGCTCTGCTGTGCTTCATGGACCATGGGTTGGGCAGTAGGTCCTTCAAGGCCAGCTCTCCTGGTGGCTTCTGAGACTCTCTGGAGGGATCTTGTGCCCAGTGGCAGAGCTGTGGAACAGCCTCCCCAGGGTCCCCATCACTGAAGGGCCTCAAGATGTGACTGGAACAGGGTGTCAGAGAACCTGAGCTGAGCTCTCTGCCCCTCAGCACATCAGACCTAGAGCCCTCCAGAGGTGCCTTGCAACCTGGGATGTTCTGTGAACGAGGAGGAGGCAGCAGTCAGCAGCTCCACGGCAGAGTGGAGAGCCCAGGGTGCAGTGCACCTCCCAGCTCAGCCCCCCCGGGGTGGTGCCAGCCACTCCAATCCTTTGGGATCAGGAAGGGCACCAAGTTCCCCACTGGTATGACCTGATGGTCTCTCCAGACCCCCCTGACAGCTCAGCCCCTCTGTGGTGACCCCAACCACCCCTTCATCCCCTCAGTGCCCAGTGCCATGGCTGTTCTCTGGCAGTCCAGCTCCTCCCCCCAGCTCTTGCATCCCCTCAGGGCCCCAGGGACCCCCACTTCACACCCCACACACAGTGCCCAATCCTGATGGGCCCTGCAGCCCCTCTGCCACCGTAGTGACACCTGGGACCTCCCCTCTGTGTCCTCATGACGCCTCCTCCATACCCCACAGGCAGTCCCAGTGTCCCGTGGGACTTTCCAGCCCCACCAGCTGCTCCACCACCCCAGAGCCAGGCAGGGCTCCCTAATGCCCTGCAGCCAGCCCCTCAGTGCCCTGCAGCCAGCCCCTCAGTGCCCTGCAGTCAGCCCCTCAATGCCCTGCAGTCAGCCTCTCAATGCCCTGCAGTCAGCCTCTCAGTGCCCTGCAGTCAGCCTCTCAATGCCCTGCAGTCAGCCTCTCAATGCCCTGCAGTCAGCCTCTCAATGCCCTGCAGTCAGCCTCTCAGTGCCCTGCAGCCAGCCTCTCAGTGCCCTGCAGTCAGCCTCTCAGTGCCCTGCAGTCAGCCTCTCAGTGCCCTGCAGTCAGCCCCTCAATGCCCTGCAGTCAGCCTCTCAGTGCCCTGCAGTCAGCCTCTCAATGCCCTGCAGTCAGCCTCTCAATGCCCTGCAGTCAGCCTCTCAATGCCCCTCAGTGCCCTGCAGTCAGCCTCTCAATGCCCTGCAGTCAGCCTCTCAATGCCCTGCAGTCAGCCCCTCAATGCCCTGCAGTCAGCCTCTCAGTGCCCTGCAGTCAGCCTCTCAATGCCCTGCAGTCAGCCTCTCAGTGCCCTGCAGTCAGCTTCTCAATGCCCTGCAGTTAGCCTCTCAATGCCCTGCAGTCAGCTTCTCAATGCCCTGCAGTCAGCCTCTCAGTGCCCTGCAGTCAGCCCCTCAATGCCTCTCAGTGCCCTGCAGTCAGCCTCTCAGTGCCCTGCAGTCAGCCTCTCAATGCCCTGCAGTCAGCCTCTCAGTGCCCTGCAGCCAGCCTCTCAGTGCCCTGCAGTCAGCCCCTCAATGCCTCTCAGTGCCCTGCAGTCAGCCCCTCAGTGCCCTGCAGTCAGCCTCTCAGTGCCCTGCAGTCAGCCCCTCAATGCCCTGCAGTCAGCCTCTCAGTGCCCTGCAGTCAGCCTCTCAATGCCCTGCAGTCAGCCCCTCAGTGCCCTGCAGTCAGCCTCTCAGTGCCCTGCAGTCAGCCTCTCAGTGCCCTGCAGCCAGCCTCTCAATGCCCTGCAGTCAGCCTCTCAGTGCCCTGCAGCCAGCCTCTCAGTGCCCTGCAGTCAGCCCCTCAATGCCTCTCAGTGCCCTGCAGTCAGCCCCTCAGTGCCCTGCAGTCAGCCTCTCAGTGCCCTGCAGTCAGCCCCTCAATGCCCTGCAGTCAGCCTCTCAGTGCCCTGCAGTCAGCCTCTCAATGCCCTGCAGTCAGCCTCTCAATGCCCTGCAGTCAGCCCCTCAGTGCCCTGCAGTCAGCCTCTCAGTGCCCTGCAGTCAGCCTCTCAATGCCCCTCAATGCCCTGCAGTCAGCCTCTCAATGCCCTGCAGTCAGCCTCTCAATGCCCTGCAGTCAGCCTCTCAATGCCTCTCAATGCCCTGCAGTCAGCCCCTCAGTGCCCTGCAGTCAGCCTCTCAATGCCCTGCAGTCAGCCTCTCAATGCCTCTCAATGCCCTGCAGTCAGCCCCTCAGTGCCCTGCAGCCAGCCCCTCAGTGCCCTGCAGTCAGCCTCTCAGTGCCCTGCAGCCAGCCCCTCAGTGCCCTGCAGCCAGCCTCTCAGTGCCCTGCAGCCAGCCCCTCAGTGCCCTGCAGCCAGCCTCTCAGTGCCCTGCAGCCAGCCCCTCAGTGCCCTGCAGCCAGCCTCTCAATGCCCTGCAGCCAGCCTCTCAATGCCCTGCAGTCAGCCCCTCAGTGCCCTGCAGCCAGCCTCTCAATGCCCTGCAGTCAGCCTCTCAATGCCCTGCAGCCAGCCTCTCAATGCCCTGCAGTCAGCCTCTCAATGCCCTGCAGCCAGCCTCTCAGTGCCCTGCAGTCAGCCTCTCAGTGCCCTGCAGTCAGCCCCTCAATGCCCTGCAGCCAGCCCCTCAGTGCCCTGCAGCCAGCCTCTCAGTGCCCTGCAGCCAGCCCCTCAGTGCCCTGCAGCCAGCCTCTCAATGCCCTGCAGCCAGCCTCTCAATGCCCTGCAGTCAGCCCCTCAGTGCCCTGCAGCCAGCCTCTCAATGCCCTGCAGTCAGCCTCTCAATGCCCTGCAGCCAGCCTCTCAGTGCCCTGCAGTCAGCTTCTCAATGCCCTGTAGTCAGCCTCTCAGTGCCCTGCAGTCAGCCCCTCAGTGCCCTGCAGCCAGCCTCTCAATGCCCTGCAGTCAGCCTCTCAATGCCCCTCAGTGCCCTGCAGTTCCCTGGGCCATGGCCCTGGGGCTCGTGGACCTTCCCCTCGGACTCTCCAGACGCCACACAGATCGCTGTCGGTGACACTCGGCACGCCCTCCCCCCCATCCCCCCAGTGCCACAGGCATCCTCTGGTACCCCACAAACCCCTCCCGGTGCCCCACGAACCCCCTGTGATGCCCCACAGCCCCTCCCCAGTGCTTCACAGACACCTGAGACGCCCCCGGATCCCCCCCAGTGCCCCCCGACACTCCCGATGCCTGGTGGACCCTTCTCATTGCCCTACAGCCACCTCCACACCCCCACCCCAAATGCCCCACGGACACCCTCGGCGCCCCCTGGACCCTTCCCAGCGCTCCACGGACCCTGCCCGGCAGCCCGGAGACGGACACCCCCCCGGACCCTCCCCGTCGCCCCACTCTCCCCGCCCAGCTCCGCCGCACGGAGCCCCCCGCTGGGGGCGGCCCCATCCCCGCCCCGTCCCGTCCCGTCCCGCCGAGTGCCGGTGAGTCACGGCGGGCGGGGGCTGCCGGCGCTGGAGCCCGAGCGCCGCGGGCACCTCGGAGCCATGGCCCCGTCGCTCCGCCGGCTCCTGCCGCCGCTGCTGCCGCCGCTGCTGCTGCTGCCGCCGCTGCTGGCCCACGGTGAGCGCGGGGCGGGCGGGGTCGGTCCCGGGCGGGCGGCGACCACCGACGGGACGGGTGTGAAGTTCGGGGGTAGGGCGATGGGGTGGAGGTGGGGGAGAGCGGGGCAAAAAGAAAGCTCCGGGAAGGGAACTTCAGCCGTGGGGCAGGGTCGGAGGCAGCAGGAAGGGGTCGCGGAGCGATGATTTCCCTGCCGGAGTTAAGGGGACGCGTGGGCAGCGGCAGGGGAGGGGGCTGGGGCTGGGGTGGCTTTTGGGGACGGGTCACAGCCCGGCGAGGCTTCGGAGGGGCCAGGCTGAGCATCCCCGCGGGGCCGGGCGGGCGAAGGGAGGAGGAAAGGGATCCCCGAGGACCACCAGGCGCTCGCCTCCCTTGGCCGGCTGGGCGGCAGGAGGCGTTGGGTGACCCCCGGCCCCGCCGCGCCCCCCGCCGCATGCCGGGGCGGCCGCCGTTATGTAAAGGCAACCTCGGCGGCGAGGCTGCCGCCAGCCACGGGAGATTTGTCACCGGCAGCCTGCGGCGTGCCGGCAGGGACACGCACAGCGCACACACACGAACGCGGGTGAGTCAGCCGGCCGCGGGGGTGGGCTGCGGCTCCCGGCTCCCGGCTCCGTGGGCGACGGCCGCCAGGCACCCGCAGACGGGCACCAGGGTCCCCCGGGCCCCGTCTCACCCCGCTGAGGAGCAGCCGCTTCGGGGCTGCCGGCGCAAACGAAGAGCTGACGGCGGAGACCCAGCCGAGGCCAAGAGGCCGGGGCGGGGGGAGGCCGTCCCGAGCCCGGAGCCTTCCCCCTGCGCAGCCCCCGGCCCTGGGGCATCAGGGCTGAGAAACCTCCCTGCTGACTGAAGCACCAGGGGCTGCCAGCCTCGGAGGGACCTGCTCAAACCCATGGGTGATGCTGAGTGCTCTGTGGGGGCCAGAGCTGGGGTGGGGAGGCTGGAGCAAGGAATTGCATCCCCAGTGGGTGTTTCAGGTTTGGCTCTTCCCTGTGCCTTCACCTTGGCTGCCTCCAGCAGCTTGGTTGGTTCCTAGAACTGTTTGGGTTGGGGGAAGCCCTTCCAGAGCATCCACTCCAACCACTCTGACTCTGCCCAGGCTGGGGCTAAGCCTTGGCCCTCAGCACCACAGCTCTGTGGCTTTGAAACACCTCCAGGGATGGGGATTCAGCCACCTCCCTGGGCAGCCTGGGCCAGAGCCCTGGTTCAGGGCATCCCAACTCAAAGGCCTTTGACCTCTCCCAGCTGCAGGCACCAGCCTGGAGGAGAAGCTCAGCCATGTCAAGCAGTACGAGATAGTGATGCCACAGCAGGTGCCAGTGCCCAGGGGCAAAAGAGACCTCTCTGTGCCACAGGTGAGTAGGTTACCTGCCAGATACCATCTCAGTACAGCTAGTCTGGAGTGAGCTGGGGGTGTTGCAATCATCAGAGACACTTGGCCCACCACTGGGCTCAGAGCTGGACCCACTTAGCCCTTGGCCTACCACTGAGCTTAAGGCTGGATCCCCCTTGACTCTTGGCCTACCACTGTACTTACAGCTAGACCCTCTTGGCTCACCACTGAGCTCAGAGCTGGCTGCCCTTAGCCTTTGGCTCACCACTGAGCTCAGAGCTGGCTGCCCTTAGCCTTTGGCTCACCACTGAGCTCAGAGCTGGGTGCCATTAGCCTTTGGCTCACCACTGAGCTCAGAGCTGGGTGCCCTTAGCCTTTGGCTCACCACTGAGCTCAGAGCTGGGTGCCCTTAGCCTTTGGCTCACCACTGAGCTCAGAGCTGGGTGCCATTAGCCTTTGGCTCACCACTGAGCTCAGAGCTGGGTGCCCTTAGCCTTTGGCCCACCACTGAGCTCAGAGCTGGGTGCCATTAGCCTTTGGCTCACCACTGAGCTCAGAGCTGGGTGCCCTTAGCCCTTGGCTCACCACTGAGCTCAGAGCTGGGTGCCCTTAGCCCTTGGCTCACCACTGAGCTCAGAGCTGGGTGCCCTTAGCCCTTGGCCCACCACTGAGCTCAGAGCTGGCTCCCCCTTGACTCTTGGCCCACCACTGTGCTTGCAGCTGGACCCTCTTGGCCCACCACTGGGCCCAGAGCTGCACCTGCTTAGCCCTTGCCCCACCACTGAGCTTAGAGCTGGATCCCCCTTGCATCTTGGCCCTCCAGCCCTCCATTGGACTTGGAGCTGGATCTTCTTGGCCCACCACTAGGTTTGGAGCCGGACCCCCTTGGATCTTGGCCCGCCACGGGGCTCTGTGCCAGAAGAATGACCTGGTGCAACGTTTACTTTGCCTTGCTTCCATCTCAGGGGGTGGAGGGCTTCAGGCAGGGCAGCTTCCCTGGGCTGTTTTGGGGGTCGAAGCAGGAGCTGCAGGCAGCAGGATGGAGAGGGAGGGCTTTCTGTGGAGATAATCCCCAAGGGCTCCACCTCCCAGAGCCTTGTGACAGTTTGGTCGTGGGTTAAGGAGGGGCTTTGCAAACCCTCCCCTGAGCCGTCGGCGCTTTCCTTGCTGCGTTGGCTGAAGCTGGGGGTCTGTTGGTTTGCTTTTCTCCGTGGTCCCTCAAGACAGGGAGCTGGGAAGATGAAAGCTGCAGCACTCCAGATGCAGTGCTGTTTTTCTTGGGAAGCACTGGAATTTGGGGGGGGGGGCTGACTCAGGAGTTTGGAGTGCTGGGCTTTGACCCCAGAGTTGCTTTTGCTCCGTTGCCTCCAAGTGGAATCCAACCGCGTGTGTGTGGGCATAGATGGAGGGGCTGGGGACATTCACGGCCCAGTAAACTCCTCCCCAGCAGTTCCTCTCTCTCTCTGATTCCAACCCTTTGGGCTTCCAAAACACTCCCTGAGAGCATCTGCTTGCTCTGCTCTAGAAACCTAAACTTGTCCATGAGACAAGCCTCCCCCAGCCTATTTAGAGACACCATCTGTGCCAGGCAGCCCTGCAGCCGGCAGCCAGCAAAGGGCACCCAGCCCACCTCGGGGGCCTTCTGCTCTCCAGGGTGCTTGAGCGGTGTCCTTTGGGACAGCCATGGGTAGTGCCTGCCAGCTGGCACCTGGATTCAGGCTTGGATTGAGTCATCCTTGCCCCAGACCTGCTGTGTTTGGGTGAGGTCGCTTCAAGCCATCTGGGCCAAGCTTAGGTTTGCTCTCCCAGGAAGCTCGGTGGGGAAGAGGTCCTCAGCATGGCCTGGCCACCACCAAGCCCTTCTTTGACGTGGAGGCAGGGAGCTGGATGTGTGTTTTCTGTGCCAGCTCCTCCTCTGGCTTCACATTAGCAGCCTCTTGCTCAGAGGAGCAGCCAAGGGCTGGTTCCTGGGTCAGAGCAGTTGGGACACGTGGGGTTGGTGCTGCAGAGCAGCTCCCAGCTGAGGTTTGAAGCAAACCAGCTTCCTTCTGGCTTTGCTTAAACCCAACCCAGACAGGGGTGGAAATCTCTTGGAATGCCAGGCTCTCCTACAGGAGATGGCATGGGGCACAGCTGGGTTCTTCATGGAAAGGACTTCATTGAAAGGCTATGTGGGTGCTGGGGGAGGAGGAGCTCAGCAGGAGCCAGCAGGGAGCACTTGCAGCCCAGAGAGCCAAGCAGAGCCTGGGCTGCAGCAAGAGAAGTGTGGCCAGCAGGGCCAGGGAGGGGATTCTGCCCCTCTGCTCCACTCTGCTGAGACCACAGCTGCAGCTCTGGGGCCAGGTCTGGAGCCCCCAGCACAGGAAGGCTCTGGAGGGGCTGGAAGGTGTCCAGAGAAGGGCCAGGAGGAGGAGCAGAGGGCTGGAGCTGCTCTGCTCTGGAGACAGCCTGAGAGAGTTGGGCTTGTGCAGGCTGGAGAGGAGAAGGCTCCCAGGAGAGCTTCTGGTGGCCTGCCAGGAGCTGCAGGGGGCTGCAAGCAAGCTGGGGAGGGACTTGGGAGGGGGTGAGGGAGGGATAGGACTGGGGGGGGATGGAGCCAAAGTAGAAGTGGGGAGCTTGAGATTGGCTGTGAGGAAGAAGTTGTTGGCCAGGAGGGTGGTGAGAGCCTGGCCCAGGCTGCCCAGGGAGGTGGTGGAAGCCTCCTGCCTGGAGGTGTTTGCAGCCAGGCTGGAGGTGGCTGTGAGCAACCTGCTGCAGTGTGAGGTGTCCCTGCCCATGGCAGGGGGTTGGCACTGGCTGAGCCTTGAGGTCCCTTCCAGCCCTGTGAGTCCATGAAAGGGACCTGAAAACAAGAGCAAGAAAGAGCTTGAGAAGGGTTTCCAGTCAGCTCTGGGCTGCAGATGTGATGTCTCTCTCATCTCCACAATCCAGCACCTCCAGGAGCTGTATAGAAATGGGAGGGGAGTGTCCACCTCCTGTCAAGACCTGGTGCTACAAGCTGCTGGCTTCTCCCCCAGTGCCCCTGTGGTTGTGACCCTGCTGATCTCCCCCTACCACACCCCAGAGCTGGCTGGGAACCAACGGGAGGCCAAGAGTCAAGGGGGATCCAGCTCTAAGCTCAGTGGTGGGGCAAGGACTAAGGGCATCCAGCTGTGAGCACAGTGGTGGGGGCTGGGGTCAGAGTGGCTGAGAGCAACCAGGCAGAGAGGGACCTGGGGGTGCTGGTGGACAGCGGCTGAACAGGAGCCAGCAGTGTGCCCAGAGGGCCAGGAAGGCCAAGGGCATCCTGGCCTGCAGCAGGCAGAGTGTGGCCAGCAGGAGCAGGGAAGTCCTTGTGCCCTGTGCTCAGCACTGCTTAGGCCACACCTTGAGTCCTGTGTCCAGCTCTGGGCTCCTCAGGTTAGGAAAGAGGTTGAGCTGCTGGAAGGTGTCCAGAGAAGGGCAACAAAGCTGGGGAGGGGTCTGGGGCACAGCCCTGTGAGGAGAGGCTGAGGGAGCTGGGGTTGCTTAGCCTGCAGAAGAGGAGGCTCAGGGGAGACCTTCTTGCTCTCTGCAACTCCCTGCAGGGAGGCTGTAGCCAGCTGGGGGTTGGTCTCTTCTCCCAGGCAGCCAGCACCAGAACAAGAGGACACAGTCTCAAGCTGTGCCAGGGAAGGTTTAGGCTGGAGGTGAGGAGAAAGTTCTTCCCAGAAAGAGTAATTGGCCCTTGGGATGTGCTGCCCAGGGAGGTGGTGGAGTCCCCATCCCTGGAGGTGTTCAAAACCAGCCTGGATATGGCCCTTGGAGCCATTGTTTAGTTGATTAGATGGTGCTGGGGGATAGGATGGGCTTGATGATCTCAAAGGTCTTTTCCAACCTGGTTAACTGCCCTCCCCCTCCCCCTCCCCCTCCCCCACCCCTCTCCCTCCCCTCTCCCTCTTCTCCCCCTCTCCTCTCCTTTCCCTCGCCTCTCCTCTCCCTCTCCTCTCCTCTCCCTCTCCTCTCCCTCTCCTCTCCTCTACCCCCCGGGGCAGAGATGCCCTGTGCCAGGGTGGGACAGTGGCATCTCCTCCCAACCCCCTTGGAGCTCTCTGGTTGCCTTCGTGAGAGCATCTGGGAGGAACTGCTGCTCGCTGCGTGCCGCGGCCGCGGCTCTGCGGTGCTTGCTCAGCAGGGGCAGGGGAAGGTTAGCAGGGCTCGGGCAGGGGCAGGGCTGAGCGCGTCCAAAGCCTTCCCATCCGCAGCTCCTGCTGATGAGGCAGGGGATGACTCAGAGAAGCTCTGTCAGAGCTTTTCCTTTGAAAACTTGCCCTGTGGTTGTCTCTCTCCACCACCCCGCGCCGGGTCCCTTCCTCCCATTTCTAGGGACCGCTGCTGGCTCCAGCGCTGCCAAGGATAACAGAGCAATCGCTTTGTCAGCAGGGACGGGACGGGACGGGACGGGAGGAAGGGGAGGGCCACGTCGGGCTGGGGACGCTCCTCAGAAGAGAGGAATTTGCTGGGGAGCCATGAGGTGCTTCCAAGCTAGCGGTGTGCCCGCCTGCAGCTGGGGCTGCCTGCCTGCAGCTGGGGTTACCTGCAGCTGGGGCTGCCTGCAGCTGGGGCTGCCTGCCTGCAGCTGGGGTTACCTGCAGCTGGGGCTGCCTGCAGCTGGGGCTGCCTGCCTGCAGCTGGGGCTGCCTGCAGCTGGGGCTGCCTGCAGCTGGGGCTGCCTGCCTGCAGCTGGGGTTACCTGCAGCTGGGGCTGCCTGCAGCTGGGGCTGCCTGCCTGCAGCTGGGGCTGCCTGCAGCTGGGGTTACCTGCAGCTGGGGCTGCCTGCAGCTGGGGTTACCTGCAGCTGGGGTTACCTGCAGCTGGGGCTGCCTGCAGCTGGGGTTACCTGCAGCTGGGGTTACCTGCAGCTGGGGCTGCCTGCAGCTGGGGTTACCTGCAGCTGGGGCTGCCTGCCTGCAGCTGGGGTTACCTGCAGCTGGGGCTGCCTGCAGCTGGGGTTACCTGCAGCTGGGGCTGCCTGCAGCTGGGGCTGCCTGCCTGCAGCTGGGGTTACCTGCAGCTGGGGCTGCCTGCAGCTGGGGCTGCCTGCCTGCAGCTGGGGTTACCTGCAGCTGGGGCTGCCTGCAGCTGGGGCTGCCTGCCTGCAGCTGGGGTTACCTGCAGCTGGGGTTACCTGCAGCTGGGGCTGCCTGCCTGCAGCTGGGGTTACCTGCAGCTGGGGCTGCCTGCAGCTGGGGCTTCCTGCCTGCAGCTGGGGTTACCTGCAGCTGGGGCTGCCTGCAGCTGGGGTTACCTGCAGCTGGGGCTGCCTGCAGCTGGGGCTGCCTGCCTGCAGCTGGGGTTACCTGCAGCTGGGGCTGCCTGCAGCTGGGGTTACCTGCAGCTGGGGCTGCCTGCCTGCAGCTGGGGTTACCTGCAGCTGGGGCTGCCTGCAGCTGGGGCTGCCTGCCTGCAGCTGGGGTTATCTGCAGCTGAGGCTACCAACCTGCAGCTGGGGCTGCCTGCTGGCAGCTGGGCTGCCCGCCCGCCCGGTGGGCGTGTGGCAGCCTGCTGGAGACGGGGAGAGGATGTTCGGTGGGCAGCAGCCTGCCCCTGGAGGCTGGGCGTGTGAGAAGTGAGGATGGGCGAGCGGGAAGCAGCGCCTCTCCCCTGCCCCCGCCGACACTGAGTCAGCCGCGGCTCCGGAGGGTGCTGAGCCGTCCTGTGTCACCCCGCCGGGGAGCGGCGGCACGCAGCCTCACCCAGGAGGAACGCTGGCCCTGCGGGGGCTGCTTCCGCTCCGCTCCCCGCCCCGGCATCCCTCAGAGCCCAGGGTGTGCCTCAGGAGAGGTCTCTGTGAGGGAGGAGGTCCCCGGGGCACGGATGCGAGGGGACTCCGCTGTCACCTCTCGCAGTGTTGGGAGGGGACCTCCGGAGGGACCTCTGTCAGCCAGCCAGGTGGAGACCGTGAGCCAGCTCAGGGGGTCCCCACTTGTCCTGGAGGGACAGCTCCGCCCTGCAGGGACAGCTCCGCCCTGGAGGGACAGCTCCGCCCTGCAGGGACTGCTCCGCCCTGGAGGGACAGCTCCGCCCTGCAGGGACAGCTCCGCCCTGCAGGGACACAGCTCCGCCCTGCAGGGACTGCTCCGCCCTGGAGGGACTGCTCCGCCCTGGAGGGACAGCTCCGCCCTGCAGGGACTGCTCCGCCCTGGAGGGACAGCTCCGCCCTGGAGGGACAGCTCCGCCCTGCAGGGACAGCTCCGCCCTGGAGGGACTGCTCCGCCCTGCAGGGACAGCTCCGCCCTGCAGGGACAGCTCCGCCCTGGAGGGACAGCTCCGCCCTGGAGGGACTGCTCCGCCCTGGAGGGACAGCTCCGCCCTGCAGGGACTGCTCCGCCCTGGAGGGACTGCTCCGCCCTGCAGGGACAGCTCCGCCCTGGAGGGACTGCTCCGCCCTGGAGGGACAGCTCCGCCCAGCAGGGACTGCTCCGCCCTGCAGGGACAGCTCCGCCCTGCAGGGACTGCTCCGCCCTGGAGGGACAGCTCCGCCCTAGAGGGACAGCTCCGCCCTGCAGGGACAGCTCCGCCCTGGAGGGACTGCTCCGCCCTGCAGGGACAGCTCCGCCCTGGAGGGACAGCTCCGCCCTGGAGGGACTGCTCCGCCCTGCAGGGACAGCTCCGCCCTGCAGGGACAGCTCCGCCCTGCAGGGTCAGCTCCGCCCTGGAGGGACAGCTCCGCCCTGCAGGGACAGCTCCGCCCTGGAGGGACAGCTCCGCCCTGGAGGGACTGCTCCGCCCTGCAGGGACAGCTCCGCCCTGCAGGGACTGCTCCGCCCTGGAGGGACAGCTCCGCCCTGGAGGGACTGCTCCGCCCTGCAGGGACAGCTCCGCCCTGGAGGGACAGCTCCGCCCTGGAGGGACTGCTCCGCCCTGGAGGGACTGCTCCGCCCTGCAGGGACAGCTCCGCCCAGCAGGGACAGCTCCGCCCTGGAGGGACTGCTCCGCCCTGCAGGGTCACCTCCGCCCTGGAGGGACAGCTCCGCCCTGGAGGGACTGCTCCGCCCTGCAGGGACAGCTCCGCCCTGGAGGGACAGCTCCGCCCTGCAGGGACAGCTCCGCCCTGGTGCTCCACGAGCTCGGCCTCCCTGGCACAGTCACAGTGCCAGGGAGTTGGGCTCAGAGCTGCTCTGAGGTGGCTTCCACCAGCAGCACCTGGCACATGGCAGCACCCTCAGAGCCACTCTCAGCAGCAGATGTGAGCCAGGGGCTTGGGCAGCTGTGATGGTGCAGGCAGAGGGAAGGAAGTCTTTGCTGCTGAGAGGGGTTGGGCACCAGGGGTGCTTGTGGCTGGGTGCATGAGTCAGTGCTGAACACAGGCACCAAAAAAGGAGCTTGGGCAGAGAGGAGTAGGAAACCTCAGCTCCTGGGGTGACCATCTGCAGCCCTGTGTCAGCCAGGTGAAATCAGCCCCTGCTGACTCCATTCCACTGCTGCTGACCTGTTCTTTGTCTCAGGGTGTGCCAGGGGTTTGCCTCCGTGCCCACATGCTTGCTTGCCCCTCCTCTGGTCTCCTCTGGCTTTGCTGGATGCCTCCAGGGTGCCACAGCCACCTTGCAGTGGGGGTGCACACAGATCCCATCCCCTCCCTGGGCAGAATCAGAGAATCCCAGAGCTGGCAGGGCTGGCAGGGAGCTCAAGGCTCAGGCAGTGCCAACCCCCTGCCATGGGCAGGGACACCTCACACTGCAGCAGGTTGCTCACAGCCACCTCCAGCCTGGCTGCAAACACCTCCAGGCAGGAGGCTTCCACCACCTCCCTGGGCAGCCTGGGCCAGGCTCTCACCACCCTCCTGGCCAACAACTTCTTCCTCACAGCCAATCTCAAGCTCCCCACTTCTCCTTTGGCTCCATCCCCCCCAGTCCTATCCCTCCCTCACCCCCTCCCAAGTCCCTCCCCAGCTTGCTTGCAGCCCCCTGCAGCTCCTGGCAGGCCACCAGAAGCTCTCCTGGGAGCCTTCTCCTCTCCAGCCTGCACAAGCCCAACTCTCTCAGGCTGTCTCCAGAGCAGAGCAGCTCCAGCCCTCTGCTCCTCCTCCTGGCCCTTCTCTGGACCCCTTCCAGCCCCTCCAGAGCCTTCCTGTGCTGGGGGCTCCAGACCTGGCCCCAGAGCTGCAGCTGTGGTCTCAGCAGAGTGGAGCAGAGGGGCAGAATCCCCTCCCTGGCCCTGCTGGCCACACTTCTCTTGCTGCAGCCCAGGCTCTGCTTGGCTCTCTGGGCTGCAGGTGCTCCCTGCTGGCTGCTGCTGAGCTTCTCCTCCCCCAGTACCCCCAAGGCCTTTCCTCCAGGGCTGCTCTCCAGCCAGTCCCTGCCCAGCCTGGATTGGTGCCTGGGATTGGCCTGAGCCAGCTGCAGGACCTTGCCCTTGCTCTTGTTGAGCCTCCTGAGGTTGTCCTGGGCCCAGCTCTGCAGCCTGCCCAGGTGCCTCTGGATGGATCCTTCCCTCCAGCTGTCAGCAGCACCACACAGCTTGGTGCTGAGGGAGCCTCAGTGCCACTGTCCCTGCAGGGGACAGAGGTGCTGCCCAGTGCAGCTCTTGCTGCTGGTGGGGGTGGGGGGGTGATGCCATCTGTCTCTCCTGCAGAGCCTCTACCCAGACCACATCCTCTACAGCATCCGTGCCGAGGGCAAGGACTACCTCCTGTGGCTGGAGAAGAACAAGTGAGTGTGGGTGGGCAGGGAGGGGGGTGGGGGCAGCCTCCTTCTCACCCCTGCCATCCACATCCCTTCTCCAAGGCCTGGTGTTGTTGCACTGGTGACCCCAGACCCCAGCTCAACAGCGGCTCCCTGGCGAAAGAGCACTCCATGCCAATCCCCCCACCCTCCCCCCCAAGGCCCACCATAGCCAAGGTGAATCACCTCACCCTCAGAGCTCCCCATCCTTGCCCCAGCACGGGGGGGGCAGCGCTGAAGCCCCCCTTCCCCACCCTGCAGGGAGCTGCTGGGGCAGAACTACACCGAGCTGCACTACTTGGCTGACGGCACGGAGGTCACCGAGCGGCCAGATGTCCAGGTATGGGGCTGGCTGCAGCAGCTCCAGGAGCGGCAGCCCTCCCCCTCAGCTGGGCTGCCAGCCTGCTGGCAGCAGCTGCAGGCCCCCTGCACCCCTCTGCTCTCTCCCTCTGGCAGGATCACTGCTTCTATCAGGGCCACGTGCAAGGATACCCTGCGTCGGCAGCCAGCGTCAGCGCCTGCAGCGGGCTCAGGTAGGAGCTCGGAGAGCCCCTGGGGCCGGCCAGAGGACAGCTCTCAGCCTGGCCTTTGGAGCCTGTGAGGCCTGGCCAGCTGGAGCTGTGCTGAGGGAGGGGAGGGAGCTCAGCTTTGCCCGTGGAAGAGAGGAAGGCATTGCTGTTGCTGGTGGGGGTGGGAGTGCTGGCAGCCTGGCCCGGTGCCCAGCAGGAAGGCTGCACAGCGAGCTGCAGCGAAGCCTGCTGGGGCTGGGGGGGTTCAGTCATGACATGGGCTGAGACTGGAGACATGAGTGGGACAGGAGGCCTGGGCAGGAGTGCCCTCCCTGACAGCAGAGCACAGCTGGGCCTGGCTCTGTCCTGTTTCCCTGTGGCAGACTGGACCTAACTCACTCTGCGTGCACAGAGCTGTGCCCGTGGTGATGCCACCCGCTGGCAGGCAGCTGGCACCTCCCGTGGGCTCCCAGAGCTGGTGGCCAAGTGGCTTTCCAAACAGAGAGGTGGGGCACCAGGGGTGGCATGGGGCTGGGGAGCTGCTCTCAGCCCCCCTGGGTCTGTCCCCAGGCATGGATGGACACCAGCTGCTTACTTGGGGCTGCAGGGTTGCTTCCCGTACTCGGTGAGGCAGTGGAGGTGGAGGTGCTGCTCGCTGTTGTGCTTAAAGCAGACATCAGGAGCCACCTGGGCCTCTGCAGAACACAGGGAGAAGGTCACACAGAGCTAGCAGCAGCCAGCTGGCAGCACTGGTGGCCACACTTCAGGCTTGGCAGCCATAGCAGCCCAGTCACAGAGGGTGAGGGGCTGGAAGGGACCTCCAAAGCTCTTCCAGTCCAAGCCCCTGCCAGGGCAGGGGCACCCAGGGCAGGGCACACAGCAACACATCCAGGGGGGGTTGGAATCTCTCCACAGAGAGAGAACTCCACAACCCCCCTGGGCAGCCTGCTCCAGGCCTCTGGCACCCTCACAGGGAAAAACTTCTCCCTCCTCTGTCCATGCAACTTCCTCTGCCTCAGCTTCCAGCACTGCCCCTTGTGCTGGCACTGGGCAGCACCCAGCAGAGCCTGGCTCCAGCCTCTGGGCACTGCCCCTGCACAGCTTGAGCCCCAGCAAGGAGCTCACCTCTCAGGCTCCTCCTCTGCAAGCTCCAGAGCCCTCAGCTCCCTCAGGCTCTGCTCCTGAGGAAGAGCTTCCCCTGCCTGCAGCAGCTCTGTGCCTCTGCCATGGACTCTCTCAAGACACATTGCAAGGGAGTAAGGCAGAGCAGAAGGCATCCCTTGCAGGGGGCTGCATGAGGAGGACAGTTATGGATATGAACTGCAGCCCAGCAGGTTGCAGCTCAGCATGAGGAGGAACTTCTTGCTTGGGAGGCTCCCAGAGGCCTGGAGCAGGCTGCCCAGAGAGGTTGTGGAGTCTCCTGCTGTGGAGCCTTTGCAGCCCTGTCTGGCTGTGCTCCTGTGTGCCCTGTGCTGGATTCTCTGCTCCTGATCTGGCAGGGGCTTGGACTGGAAGCTCTCCAGAGCTCCCTTCCAGCCCCTAATATCCTGTGAGCCTGTGATGGGTGGTCCTTGGAGCACCCAGTGATTGGCAAAGGGGTTCAGGAGAGACACCTGTGGAGCTGCAGGGAGCCATCTCCTCACTGGGAGGGCAGGAGTAGACTTCAGCTGGCACAGCTTGTGCATACCTGGGGCACAAGATCCTTGAGCAGGTGTCCCAGGGCAGGGCAGGAGAAAAGGGCAGGAGACCTTGCATGGGAAAGCCTGCAGGCAGCATCAGGAGGGCCAGAGGTGCTGTGTAAAACCTGGCTTGGCAGCCCTGTGCTGCTGCTCTCACTTGAACCTGGAGCTCTTTCTGCTGCCTGAAGTGCAGGCAAGTCCCCTTGCTGCCAGCCATGGGGGCCATGACCTGGGCAGCTCCCTTCCAGCCCAGCAGCTGCTTTCCAGCCTCCTTTCACCTTCCTTTTGGTCAATGGGTGGCTCTAAAGCCCAGTGCTGCTCTGGCCATGTTTGCTGTTGCTCCCCATCTGCTGCCCTGCCCCAGGGTCAGCTCCATCCTGCAGCACTTCCTTGGCTAGGGACGAGGTGCTCAGTCCCCCGTGCTGCAGGGAGCTCCTTCATCCCTCCCCTCTGCACCTCCATGCAGCGCCCAGGGGCTGCTCAGACCTTTGCACTTCATGGCCAGAAGGGCCTGGCTGGAGGCAGACAGCTCATCCCTGCCCCTGGGAGCCAGGGAGACAGTCTCACAGTATCACCAAGGCTGGAAGAGACCCCAAGGATCATGGAGTCCAACCAATCTCCACAGACCTCATGGCTAGACCATGGCACCAAGTGCCACATCCAATCCCCTCTTGAACACCTCCAGGGATGGGGACTCCACCACCTCCCTGGGCAGCACATCCCAATGGCTAACAACTCTCTCTGGGAAGAACTTTCTCCTCACCTCCAGTCTAAACCTCCTCTGGCACAGCCTGAGACTGTGTCCTCTTGTTCTGGTGCCTGGGAGAAGAGACCAACCCCCACCTGGCTACAGCCTCCCTGCAGGGAGTTGTAGAGGGCAATGAGGTCTCCCCTGAGCCTCCTCTTCTCCAGGCTAAGCAACCCCAGCTCCCTCAGCCTCTCCTCACAGGGCTGTGCTCAAGGCCTCTCCCCAGCCTTGTTGCCCTTCTCTGGACACCTTCCAGTCTCTCAATGTCCTTCCTAAACTGAGGGGCCCAGAACTGGACACAGGACTCAAGGTGTGGCAGGGGCACAATGACCTCCCTGCTCCTGCTGGCCACACTCTGCCTGCTGCAGGCCAGGATGCCCTTGGCCCTCTTGGCCCCCTGGGCACACTGCTGGCTCCTGTTTAGGCAGCTGTCAATCAGCACCCCCAGGTCCCTCTCTGCCTGGCAGCTCTACACGGGATGGCTTCCCAGCAGGGATTTGGCGGGGGGTGGCGGCGTGCAGGCAGGGTCTGGCTGCGTTCCGCCGGCTCTGCCCGCAGCCTGATGCCCTCCCTGCCTGCTGGCAGTGGGTTTTTCCAGGTGAACGGCAGCACCTTCCTGCTGGAGCCGCTGGAGCCGCGGGCAGAGGGCCGGCACACGGTGTACAGAGCAGCTCACCTGCGGGCCAAGCGTGGGACCTGCCCGCAGCCCGCCCCCGGCTGGCAGTACGACCGCGAGCCGCCGGCTCCCGCAGCCATGAAGCTCTACCGCTGGGTAAAGCCCTGCGCTGCCCCCCGCCGCGCCGAGCGGCCAGCCCGGCACAGGAGGGGGCCAGGCTTGGCAGAGGTCCCTCCTGCTGTCAGTTGGGTACCCAGCCCGGCGGCCAGGCTCCTCAGAGCCTGTGCTGTCTGCAGGAGTACCCTTACCCCCCCCCCAAGAAACCTCTGTGATGCCTGCAGGGACTCTCAGCCCTTACCCAGGGATTTTCCCTTCTGTGTTGGAAGCTGTCTGAAACACCCAGCAGAGTAACAGCAGAAAGCAGAGCCAGGAGACCTGCAGGTCCTGGATAGCTCTGGAATCACAGACTCCCAGAGCTGGCAGGGCTGGAAGGGAGCTCAAGGCTCAGGCAGTGCCAGCCCCCTGCCATGGGCAGGGACACCTCACACTGCAGCAGGTTGCTCACAGCCACCTCCAGCCTGGCTGCAAACACCTCCAGGCAGGAGGCTTCCACCACCTCCCTGGGCAACCTGGGCCAGGCTCTCACCACCCTCCTGGCCAACAACTTCTTCCTCACAGCCAATCTCAAGCTCCCCACTTCTACTTTGGCTCCATCCCCCCCAGTCCTGTCCCTCCCTCACCCCCTCCCAAGTCCCTCCCCAGCTTGCTTGCAGCCCCCTGCAGCTCCTGGCAGGCCACCAGAAGCTCTCCTGGGAGCCTTCTCCTCTCCAGCCTGCACAAGCCCAACTCTCTCAGGCTGTCTCCAGAGCAGAGCAGCTCCAGCCCTCTGCTCCTCCTCCTGGCCCTTCTCTGGACCCCTTCCAGCCCCTCCAGAGCCTTCCTGTGCTGGGGGCTCCAGACCTGGACACAGTGCTCCAGGTGGGGTCTGACCAGAGTGGAAGATGCCCCAGGATCCAAGACATAGGATCAGAGAATCATGGAATCACCTGGAGGTGGAAGGGACCTCCAGAGCTCAGCCAGGCCAACCCCCTGCACCCAGCAGGGACATCCTCCACTGGCTCAGGTTGCCCAGAGCCCTGGCCAGCCTCCCCTGGAATACCCCCAGAGATGGGGCCTCAACCACCTCCCTGGGCAGCCTGTTCATGCCATGAGGCAGTGACCTGCAGGGCTGGGTTTCCAGCTGCAGAGCTGAGCCCTGCCCCGTGCTCATTTCCCACTTCCCTTCCAGAAGTCAGCGCCGCTCCGCAAAGGCCCCAGGTACGTGGAGCTGGTCCTGGTTGTGGACAACGAGGAGGTGAGAGGGCTGTGGGGGGAGCGCTGTGCTGCGCCTTTGCTGTCATTCTCTGCAGCAAGGAGGGTCGAAGCCAGCCTGCAAATCACTCTGTGCCCTTCCCACAGTTCAGGAAGCACAGGGACCTGCGCACCGTGCAGAACCGCATGAAGGAGATCGTCAACCACGTCGACAAGGTGAGCCCAGGGGCCAGGAGACGCCCCCAAAGGCAGCCCAGGGGCCAGGAGCCGCCCCCAAAGGCAGCCCAGGGGCCAGGAGCCGCCCCCAAAGGCAGCCCAGGGGCCAGGAGCCGCCCCCCTAGGCAGCCCAGGGGCCAGGAGCCGCCCCCCCCGACAGCCCAGGGGCCAGAAGCCGCCCCCCTAGGCAGCCCAGGGGCCAGGAGCCGCCCCCCTAGGCAGCCCAGGGGCCAGGAGCCGCCCCCAAAGGCAGCCCAGGGGCCAGGAGCCGCCCCCCCCGACAGCCCAGGGGCCAGGAGCCGCCCCCAAAGGCAGCCCAGGGGCCAGGAGCCGCCCCCCCCAGGCAGCCCAGGGGCCAGGAGCCGCCCCCAAAGGCAGCCCAGGGGCCAGGATCTGCCTCCCCAGCTCCCACCAGTGCCCCACAGTGCCAGCAGAGGAGAGGTTGGTGTGGTCAGGGCGGTGGAGCTGACCTCAAGCCCGCAGGCTGGCCAAGGGGCTGGTGCAAAGTGGGCATGGGAAGCAGCTCAGCCTTAGGTGTGCTCAGTTCTCTCCTAAGGGAAGGGGACAGAGAGTTTATCTCCTAAGCCCTGGGAGCTCATCCCACAGCCACCCTCCAGCTGGAGTAGGTTCCAGGGGGGGGACGGGTGATGGATGTGGTGCACCACGGTGGGGTTTGTGCCCTGCTCTTTGCTCAGCAGTGTGGGAGCAGCATCCCAGCCTTCACCAGCCCCAGAGCTGTGGGGCAGGCCCTGCCTCCAGGGTCAGCCCAGCTTGGGTTCTTTACTGGCAAAACAAGAGGACACAGTCTCAAGCTGTGCCAGGGGAGGTTTAGGCTGGAGGTGAGGAGAAAGTTCTTCCCAGAAAGAGAGATTGGCCCTTGGGATGTGCTGCCCAGGGAGGTGGTGGAGTCCCCATCCCTGGAGGTGTTCAGGACGGGATTGGATGTGGCACTTGGAGCCATGGGTTAGCTGTCAGGAGGTGTTGGGTGTTAGGTCACAGGTTGGACCTGATGCTCTCTGAGGCCTTTTCCAGCCTGCTTGATTCTGTGGCTCTATGATCCTGATTTCAGTGCAGCATTGTCTCAGGCTCCCACAGCATCCTCCCAGCTGCAGGCAGGCAGTGTGCTCTGGGGGCTGGGCAGGGAGGTGGATGGGAGCTGCCTGAAGGACAGAAGTCAGAGAGCTGTGGTCAGTGGGACAGAGTCTGGCTGGAGGCCTGTGTCCAGTGGAGTCCCTCAGGCCTCAGCCCTGGGACCAGAGCTCTGCAATCTGCTCCTCAGTGACCTGGCTGAGGGCACAGAGGGCACTGGCAGCAGGCTTGCTGCTGGCACCAACCTGGCAGCAGTGGTGCCAGCAGTGATTCTATGACTCTGATTCTGTGGCTCTGGGATTCTCTATGACCCTGCCCCCCGAGCTGTGGCCCTGGGCTCTCCTGCTCGGGGGGTAGGGGAGCTTGGCCGGCGCCTTCCCTCTGCTGGCACAGCTCCACCCGCAGCGCTCCCGCCTGCCTCGCTTCCCCCCCCAGCTCTATCAGCCCCTGGCCCTGCGGGTGGCCCTGATCGGCCTGGAGGTGTGGAGCCACAAGGACAAAATCGCAGTGAGCCCCAACTCGGAGGTGACCCTGGACAACTTCCTGCGCTGGCGGGAGGCAGAGCTGCTGCCGAGGAAGCCCCACGACAACGCCCAGCTGATCACGTAAGCGAGCAGGTGGGGCCGGGGGCGCCGGCGGCTGGCAGCGCGGCTGCCCCCTCCGGCCCGCGCCGCCACGCCGCCCCCTCCGTCCCGCAGGGGCATCGACTTCCACGGCACCACCGTGGGGCTGGCCAAGAAGCTCGTCATGTGCACCAGGGACTCGGGGGGCGTCAGCCAGGTGGGTGCCGTGCGTTCACGCAGGCCAACGTGCTAGGAATGTGCGAAAGAGAGTAATTATTGAGAGAGTAGTTATTAAGACGGAAAGCTGCTCCCCTCCCGTCCCCCTCCCCAAAGAAAAACTACTCAGGGGGTCTCAGGCTGTAATGTATAATATTTGCAGTGGGTGGGCACAGTGTTCGGGCGGCGCTGGCGAGTTGAACAGGCGTTGAGGCAAGGGGAAAAGGTTGACGATTTAAACGGTGTTGAGGCAAGGGGAAAAAGAACCTGGCGACACCCCGGCGCAATGCGGCGCTTGGCCACTAGAGGGAGACTCTTCGGCTCGCTGAGAGTACAGCGTGAAGCAGGTTGGAGCAGCCCTTCGAGATCCTCCAGTCCCACCTAGCACCCAGCACCATCGGATCAACTGATCCCTGGCACACAGGGCCTCAGCCAGGCTCTTCCTAAACACCTCCAGGCATGGGGACTGCACCGCCTCCCTGGCCAGCACATCCCAAGGGCCAATCTCTCTGGCTGGGAAGAATTTCTTCCTAACATCCAGCCTGAACCTCCCCTAGAATCTTTCAGAATCTTTTTTAGAACCATTAGGGTTGGAAGGGAGCTCAAGGCTCAGCCAGTGCCAACCCCTCTGCCATGGCCAGGGACACCTCACACTGCAGCAGGTTGCTCACAGCCACCTCCAGCCTGGCCTTAGAAACCTCCAGGGATGTGGCTAGAACCTCCAGGGGTGGGACTTGAGCTTTGAAGAAGCTCAAGGGCACAGGGGACACAGGGCACAGGGGACACAGGGCTTCTCCCAGCACCCTTCAGGTGGCTGGGACTTGGTTTGCAGCTGCTCCTTTGCCATCCTGGCTGTGCCTCTCAACCCCCTGTGCTAGAGCAGGAGCAGTCAGCAATGGGACTTGTGGCCCCCCAAAGTATTGCTTCTGGTAGCCACCTACCTAAGCTCACTCATCCCCCCTCGAGCCCACTCTGGAGGTCTTCAGGAGCCCTGGGACCATGGCTCCATCTGTTGTCTTCCTTTAACACATGGAGGCAGCAGCAGGGAGCAAATTACAGGCAGCAGTGAGACCCAGACCTGGGCAGCTGAGAAGCCCCAGTGGGCCCCACGGAGGTGCTGTGGGAAAGCACTGGAGGCAGGTGGCTGCACCCTCTTGTCCCACAGGACCACAGCACGAACCCCATGGGCGCTGCCTCTACCCTGGCTCACGAGCTGGGGCACAACCTGGGGATGTCTCACGACGAGGACGTGGCTGGCTGCCGCTGTCCCGTGCCCAAGGCCGACGGAGGCTGCGTCATGGCGGCCAGCGTGGGGTGAGTGAGGGAGCGGGGGCAGCGCAGGCTCATGGGGGGAGAGGGGCTGGGAGGGAGCTCTGGAGACCACAGGCTCACAGGATGGGAGGGGTTGGGAGGGAGCTCTGCAGAGCTTCCAGTCCCAGCCCCTGCCACAGCAGGAGCAGAGAACCCAGCACAGGGCACACAGGAACACAGCCAGACAGGGCTGCAAAGGCTCCACAGAAGGAGACTCCACAACCTCTCTGGGCAGCCTGCTCCAGGCCTCTGGGAGCCTCCCAGGCAAGAAGTTCCTCCTCATGCTGAGCTGCAACCTGCTGGCCTGCACTTTCCATCCCTCGCCCCTTGGCCTATGGCAGGGCACAGTGAGCAGAGCCTGGCCCTGGCCCTTCCTGCCTGACCCCCAGCCCTCAGCTCTTGAGAGACATTGCTCAGATCCCTCTCAGCCTTCTCCTCTCCACACTCAGCAGCCCCAGGGCTCTCAGCCTCTGCTCAGCAGCAGTGCTCCAGGCCCTTCAGCATCCTTGCAGCCCTCCCTTGGCCTCTCCCCAGCAGATCCCTGTCCCTCCTGAGCTGGGGAGCCCAGAGCTGGCTGCAAGATCGCAGCTGGGGCCTCAGCAGGGCAGAGCAGAGGGGGAGGAGAAGCTCCCTGGCTCTGCTGGCCACACTGCTGAGTGCAGCCCAGGAGCCCCTTGGCCTTCTTGGCCCCCAGGGCACATTGCTGTGCCCTGCAGAACTTGCTGCCACCAGGATCCCCAGGTTGTTTCGAGGTGTCAGGGCTGGGTTGTTGTCCTTGAGCCTGTGTGTGGGGCTGGGGGGTTGAGGGCCCTCAGGCTCCGTGTTCACCGCTGCCTCTGTCTGTGCCCCCCCAGCTTGGTGTACCCCAAGCTGTTCAGCCGCTGCAGCGAGCAGGACATGTGGCAGTTCCTCGGGGACCCCAGGACCAGCTGCCTGCTGAACGCCCCCAGGGCAGAGGAGCTGTATGGGGGTCCGGTGTGCGGCAACCGCTTCGTGGAGCGGGGAGAGCAGTGCGACTGCGGCGCGCCGGAGGTACCAGCACAGCAAGCAGCGGGGGGGACAGCAGAGACCATCCCCCAGCCACTCCTAGCCCTCCCTCACCCCCTCCCAAGTCCCTCCCCAGCTTGCTTGCAGCCCCCTGCAGCTCCTGGCAGGCCACCAGAAGCTCTCCTGGGAGCCTTCTCCTCTGCAGCCTGCACAAGCCCAACTCTCTCAGGCTGTCTGCAGAGCAGAGCAGCTCCAGCCCTCTGCTCCTCCTCCTGGCCCTTCTCTGGACCCCTTCCAGCCCCTCCAGAGCCTTCCTGTGCCGGGGGCTCCAGCACTGGCCCCAGAGCTCCAGCTGTGGTCTCAGCAGAGTGGAGCAAAGGGGAAGATGCCCCAGGATCCAATACGTAGAGAACTGTGGAATCACCCAGGGTTGGAAGGGACCCTCAAAGTCCATCCAGGCCAGCCCCCTGCACTCAGCAGGGACATCCTCCACTGGCTCAGGTTGCCCAGAGCCCTGTCCAGCCTCACCTGGAATACCTCCAGGCGTGGGGCCTGGTGGCAGCTCTGCCATCTCTGCTCATGATCACAGAATGAGCAGCGGGGACATCCTGCACTGGATCTGCCAAAGGCCCAGCTCAGCTTGCACTGGGCATCACAGATGATGGCTACAAAGGTTCATCATCAAGCAGAATTATCTTCAGGATGCAAAGGCTCTTTCTGACCTCGGGGTGTGAGAGGCTGTTATACAGCACAGCTGGAGGCTCCTTGCTGGGAGAGGTTAAGCACAACTTGAGGCTCCTCGCTGGGAGAGGTTAACTGCAGAGCTGAACCTGATCTTCACCATACAATCACAGGACCATAGAAGGGTCTGGGTTGGAAGGGCTCTCCAAATCTCATCCTGTCCAACCCCCTCTACACTCAGCAGGGACATCTTCCACTAGATCAGGCTGCCCAGAGCCCTGTGGAACATCACCTTGAATGTCTCCAGGGATGAGGCCTGGTGGCAAGCTCTGCCCTCTGTGCCCATGGCCACAGTAGGGAAGCAGATCAGAACCCCCTGCTCTCAGAAGTCAATACCCAGATGAGAAAGCAGAGGAATGAAAAAGGGATAAACCTCCAAGTGCTGAAAGGCCACAATTTAGCCAAACTGCAGGGCAGTTCTGCACTCCTAATAGAGAAGGGAAATAAAACCCTGGAGGCTTATCCTTAACAGAAAGGATTGGACAGTTAATTGACCACTGCAAACTGCCAGGTGGCCCAGGGGGTGGTGGAGTCACCTGAAACCCCTCCCTCAGACCCAGACAAGGATGTGCAAGCCTGGACATCCTGCTTTGCAGCACTCATCTTCCTCCCCTTCCTGACCCTTCTGCCAGGAAACAGTTGGCAGAGGACAGGGTTTGGATGTGTGCCTCCCCCCAGCCTCCTGCAGCTGGCTGTGACCCTAGCAGGAGGCCACTCTGAATGATGGACATCCCCAGAGCACATCCTCCAAAGGGAAGATTCAAGGAGAGGGTTGCCATGGTGTGGTGTCCTCTCAAGCCTCCCCCTGTCTGTGGCAGCCCATCAGTGTGGCACAGAGGGGAGACCAGAGACAAACAGGCAGGTGGGGTCAAGGCCTGGCTCACAGCTTTGCTCTGGGAGCTGAAGGGGTCCTGGTACCCTGGTGCAGTGAGCACAGAGATCCTCCTGTTCTCTCCTTCCTGGAGATGCTGCTACCAGACAACAAGGGGGTCAGGCCCCATCTTCTGAAAAGCCTCTTCAGATCATCTGGTGTTGGTGATGGGGGCAAGGAGGCAGCAGGAATGGGTCACACCTGGCTTGATGCCGTGGGGTTGTCCCCAGGGTTCAGTCTGCGCTGCCTGTGGTGCTGTTGGCCCCTGGTGAGGTGGCAACTGGATCCTCTTCCCCCCTCCCCCAGGAAGAGAAGGAAAGGGGGCTTTCAGGGGGGCTTTCAGGGGGGCTTCATCCCTCCCTCTCTTGCAGGTGTGCTCTGACCCCTGCTGCAATGCCACCACTTGCCAGCTGAGAGAGGGAGCCGAGTGTGCCCGAGGGGAATGCTGCCAGGACTGCAAGGTACTGCTGCTGGGGACACCGGCAGGGCAGGGCAGGGCAGGGACTGCAGAGCAGGAAGAAATCCTTTAAAGTGAGAGTGAGGAGACACTGGCACAGGTTGCCCAGGGAGGCTGTGGATGCCCCCTCCCTGGAGGTGTTGAGAATCAGGTTGGATGAGACCCTGAGCAACCTGGGCTGGTGGGAAGTGTCCCTGCCTGTGGCAGGGGGGTTCTCAGTAGGGGCAAGGAGGCCTGCTGGAGACCATGAGGGACCTGTGTAGCAGCCTGCCCAGCCCCAGATGTACCCAAGGGTTGGGGTGGGATCCATGCTTTCCACTCCATGCTCTCACTACATGGACAGGTGGGGAGGGTGAGGCAGCCTCTGCTTCTGGCACCCTGGAGTCCAGGTCCCCTGGCTCTGTTAAGTGCAGGATGAAAGGTGTGGAAGGACTGGGCAAGGTGCAGAAGAGATGAGTGGCCCACTCCTGACTTGGGAAACACAGCTGGGTTTGCTGCTCCTTTTATCCAAGGGGAACTGTAGAACAGTCCAGGCCAGAAGGGACCTCCAAAGCTCATCCAATGCAGGGACATCCTCCACTGGATCAGGTTGCCCAGAGCCCTGGCCAGCCTCCCCTGGGATAGCTCCAGGCATGGAGCCTCAACCACCTCCCTGGGCAGCCTGCTGCAGTGTTCCAGCAGCCTCCTGGGGCACAACTTGTTCCTCACATCCAATCTCAATCTGCTCTGCTCTGCTTTGAAGCCATTGCCCCTGCTCCTGTCCCTGCAGGCCTTTGGGAACAGTCTCTCTGCAGCCTTCTTGGAGCCCCTTCAGGTCCTGGCAGGCTGCTCTGAGGTCTCCCTGGAGCCTTCTCTTCTCCAGGCTGAACACCCCCAGCTCCCTCAGCCTCTCCTCAAGCAGAGCTCCTCCAACCCCCTGATTGTTTTAATGGCCTCCTCTGGACCTTCTCCATCAGGTCCATGTCCTTCCTGTATTGAAATTGGTATATGTGTTGCTTCCAGCTCATGGACCTAAGCAATGCCTTGGTGTGAAGAAGCAGACCCCAGGGCAAGTCCAGACTAACAGCCAAGCTCAAGGTGCTACACACAGGGAGAGACTTAACTATGGGATGCTCCAGCCTGAGGCCTGATGGTCTGTGGCTTGTACAACAGCTCAGTCAGTAGCAGAGTGGCACAAGCTGCTGGAGCTCCTGTCCTATGAGGTCAGACTGAAGGAGCTGGGGTTGCTCAGTCTGGAGAAGAGAAGGCTCCCAGGAGACCTTCTGCCTGGGCTGCAGCAAGAGAAGTGTGGCCAACAGGGCCAGGGAGGGGATTCTGCCCCTCTGCTCCACTCTGCTGAGACCACAGCTGCAGCTCTGGGGCCAGGTCTGGAGCCCCCAGCACAGGAAGGCTCTGGAGGGGCTGGAAGGGGTCCAGAGAAGGGCCAGGAGGAGGAGCAGAGGGCTGGAGCTGCTCTGCTCTGCAGACAGCCTGAGAGAGTTGGGCTTGTGCAGGCTGGAGAGGAGAAGGCTCCCAGGAGAGCTTCTGGTGGCCTGCCAGGAGCTGCAGGGGGCTGCAAGCAAGCTGGGGAGGGACTTGGGAGGGGGTGAGGGAGGGATAGGACTGGGGGGGCTGGAGCCAAAGGAGAAGTGGGGAGCTTGAGATTGGCTGTGAGGAAGAAGTTGTTCCCCAGGAGGGTGGTGAGAGCCTGGCCCAGGTTGCCCAGGGAGGTGGTGGAAGCCTCCTGTCTGGAGGTGTTTGCAGCCAGGCTGGAGGTGGCTGTGAGCAACCTGCTGCAGTGTGAGGTGTCCCTGCCCATGGCAGGGGGTTGGCACTGGCTGAGCCTTGAGCTCCCTTCCAGCCCTGTGATCCTGTGCCTGCGGGGTGCTCCAGAGGTCCCAAAGGCCCAAGGCTGCCGGCGTGGCTCCGGTGCTGCCCCTTCCCCTTTCCCGCGCAGGTGAAGGCCGCGGGGGAGCTGTGCCGGCCCAGCAAGAACGACTGCGACCTGCCCGAGCACTGCAGCGGCCGCAGCGCCGAGTGCCCCGAGGACGTGTTCCAGGAGAACGGGCGCCCCTGCCAGCGCGGCGCCGGCTACTGCTACAACGGCGCCTGCCCCTCGCACGGCCAGCAGTGCCGTGCCCTCTGGGGAGCAGGTAGCCTCACCCCGGCCGCTGCTCCTCCTCAGCCCTGCTCCCCTCCTGCTGGGCAGGGAGCAAGGCAGTGAAAGCCACCAAGGGCAAGGGCAGGGTCTGGCAGCTGGGGAAGAAGAAGCCCAGGCAGCAGGAGAGGTTGGGCACTGAGCTGCTGGAGAGCAGGGAAGGGGACAAGGAGCTGGGGGTGCTGGGGGATGGGAGGCTGAGCAGGAGCCAGCAAGGAGCTGTGGTGGCCAAGAAGGCCAAGGGCCTCCTGGGCTGCATGAGAAGGGCTGTGGGGAGGAGGTGAGAGAGGTTCTGCTGCCCCTCTGCTCTGCCCTGCTGAGGCCACAGCTGGAATCTTGTGTCCAGCTCTGGGCCCCTCAGGTGAGGAAGGAGCTCAGGGAAGTGCTTGAGAGAGTCCATGGCAGAGGCACAGAGCTGCTGCAGGCAGGGGAAGCTCTTCCTCAGGAGCAGAGCCTGAGGGAGCTGAGGGCTCTGGAGCTTGCAGAGGAGGAGCCTGAGAGGTGAGCTCCTTGCTGGGGCTCAAGCTGTGCAGGGGCAGTGCCCAGAGGCTGGAGCCAGGCTCTGCTGGGTGCTGCCCAGTGCCAGCACAAGGGGCAGTGCTGGAAGCTGAGGCAGAGGAAGTTGCACGGACAGAGGAGGGAGAAGTTTTCCCCTGTGAGGGTGCCAGAGGCCTGGAGCAGGCTGCCCAGGGGGCTTGTGGAGTTCTCTCTCTGTGGAGATATTCTAACCCCCCCTGGATGTGTTGCTGTGTGAGCTGCCCTGGGTGCCCCTGCTCTGGCAGGGGCTTGGACTGGAAGAGCTTTGGAGTTCCCTTCCAGCCCCTCACATGCTCTGGAATCCCTGACTGGGCTGCTATGGCTGCCAAGCCTGAAGTGTGGCCACCAGTGCTGCCAGCTGGCTGCTGCTAGCTCTGTGTGACCTTCTCCCTGTGTTCTGCAGAGGCCCAGGTGGCTCCTGATGTCTGCTTTAAGCACAACAGCGAGCAGCACCTCCACCTCCACTGCCTCACCGAGTACGGGAAGCAACCCTGCAGCCCCAAGTAAGCAGCTGGTGTCCATCCATGCCTGGGGACAGACCCAGGGGGGCTGAGAGCAGCTCCCCAGCCCCATGCCACCCCTGTTTCCCCTGCAGGGACGTGAAGTGTGGCACGCTGCTGTGCCTGAGCGACAAGGCCAGCCCCATCCTTGGCAGCGGCTCCTACTCCCTCTTCTTTGGGCGCTTCAAGTGCAAGGCCGTCATCGCCGGCCACGATGCCAACGAGGTGGTGGCCAAGCTCAGACTGGTTCCCACTGGTGCCAAATGTGGGGAAGAGATGGTGAGCCCGCTGGCTGCTGTGCTGGGTAGCAGAAATGGGGTGGGGGTGGGGCTCGGGGGGGTGACCACCAGCTGCAGGGACCTCAAAGCCTCCCTGCCCACCCCTAGGTCTGCTACGCCGGGCGCTGCCAGAACCTCCTGGTCTATGGCAACAAGAACTGCTCGGCCAAGTGCAACAACCACGGGGTAGGCTGTGAGACTCGCCTTCCCTGGCGCTGCCAGCGGGCTGGGTGGCAGTCCTGGCTCCCAGGGCGTGCCCACGAGCCTGACACTTGCCTCCCTCCTCTCAGGTGTGCAACCACAAGCGGGAGTGCCACTGCGAGCCGGGCTGGGCAGCGCCCTACTGCCAGCAGAAGGTTTCAGAGGTGGTGGCAGGTAGGGCACTGCCTGCCCGTGGCCAGCGCTGGTGCCCCTGGCTTGGTGCCTGTGCTGGGGAGGGAGCTCAGCACCACCCTGCAGTGGGGGGGTCCCCCTCGTGGGGGTGCCCGTGGCGTGGGGGTGCCCCTGGCGTGGGGTCGCTGGTCCCGACGCCGCCTGGGTCTCCGCAGGGAGCAGCAGTGTGGTGTTGGTGGCCGTGCTGGCGGTGCTGGCACTCTCTGGCGTCCTGCTTGGCGGTGCCGTTGTGCTCCTCAGAGGCCGGGGGATGAGGCACTTCCAGAAAGGGTAATTCCCTTCCCACCCCTCCCCCAAGCTCCTCTGCCCCGCAGCGGCGGCTGAGCCGCAGCCACGGCGGCTGAGCCGGAGGGGTGCCCGAAGCAGCCCCACACTGCCCCTGTGCCCCGCAGGAGGAGCTCGGGCAGGCCGCCCGCCGGCCTTGCCAACCCACTCTTCCAGGAGGGCAGCCAGAGCCGTGCCCACAGCCGTGCCCACAGCCGAGCCCAGAGCCGAGCCCGGCCCCGGCAGCTGTCGTGCGGTGACATCGGGCAGCCCAGCCTGCTGAGCAGCACTGCAGCCCTGCCGGCAGCCCGCCCCCTCGGGCCCTGCCGCCCGGACCCAAAGGTAAGGAGGCCGAGGAGATGCCTGCCGTGGGGCAGCCTCCGGGGGTAAGGAGGGACCTGCCATGGGGCAGCCTCCGGGGGTAAAGAGGGACCTGCTGTGGGGCAGCCTCCGGGGGTAAAGAGGGACCTGCTGTGGGGCAGCCTCCGGGGGTAAGGAGGGACCTGCTGTGGGGCAGCCTCCGGGGGTAAAGAGGGACCTGCCATGGGGCAGCCTCCGGGGGTAAAGAGGGACCTGCTGTGGGGCAGCCTCCGGGGGTAAAGAGGGACCTGCTGTGGGGCAGCCTCCGGGGGTAAAGAGGGACCTGCTGTGGGGCAGCCTCCGGGGGTAAAGAGGGACCTGCTGTGGGGCAGCCTCCGGGGGTAAAGAGGGACCTGCCATGGGGCAGCCTCCGTGGGTAAAGAGGGACCTGCTGTGGGGCAGCCTCCGGGGGTAAAGAGGGACCTGCTGTGGGGCAGCCTCCGGGGGTAAAGAGGGACCTGCTGTGGGGCAGCCTCCGTGGGTAAAGAGGGACCTGCTGTGGGGCAGCCTCCGTGGGTAAAGAGGGACCTGCCGTGGGGCAGCCTCCGTGGGTAAGGAGGGACCTGCTTCAGGGCAGCCTCCGTGGGTAAAGAGGGACCTGCCACGGGGCAGCCTCCGGGGGTAAAGAGGGACCTGCTGTGGGGCAGCCTCCAGGGCAAGGAGGGACCTGCTGTGGGGCAGCCCCTGGGGCAAGGAGGGACCTGCTGTGGGGCAGCTTCCGGGGGTAAGGAGGGACCTGCCGTGGGGCAGCCTCCAGGGCAAGGAGGGACCTGCCTTGGGGCAGCCTCTGGGGGCAAGGAGGGACCTGCTGTGGGGCAGCCTCCAGGGCAAGGAGGGACCTGCCTTGGGGCAGCCTCTGGGGGCAAGGAGGGACCTGCTGTGGGGCAGCCTCCAGGGCAAGGAGGGACCTGCCTTGGGGCAGCCTCTGGGGGCAAGGAGGGACCTGCTGTGGGGCAGCCTCCAGGGCAAGGAGGGACCTGCCTTGGGGCAGCCTCTGGGGGCAAGGAGGGACCTGCTGTGGGGCAGCCTCCAGGGCAAGGAGGGACCTGCCTCGGGGCAGCCCCTGGGGCAAGGAGGGACCTGCCGTGGGGCAGCCCCTGGGGCAAGGAGGGACCTGCCTCGGGGAGCCTCTGCAGGCAGGGGCAGGCCAGGCTCTCACTGCTCTCTGCTGGCCTTGCAGCAGCCGGCATCAGCTCCTCAGGGGACACCTGCAGCCTCTCCAGCACAGCCCCTGCAGGTAAGCCCCGCTCCCAAAGCCCCCCGCTGCCTCATGGCCTGCCCGCGGGTGGGGGCTGCTCCCACACCTCCCCCAGCCTGGAGCAGCCACAGCTGTGTGTGGCACAGGCAGGGGGTGCCCCAGGCAGCTGCTGACCCTGGGGATGGCAGGGTCCCCGGTCCCCAGCTGGGTCCCTCCTTGGTGCCCAGGCAAGGGACTCAGGTCTCACAGGATAGAATCACAGAGCTGCCAGGGCTGGAAGGGACCCCAAGGCTCAGCCAGCTCCAACCCCCTGCCATGGGCAGGGACACCTCACACTGCAGCAGGTTGCTCACAGCCACCTCCAGCCTGGCTGCAAACACCTCCAGGCAGGAGGCTTCCACCACCTCCCTGGGCAGCCTGGGCCAGGCTCTCACCACCCTCCTGGCCAACAACTTCTTCCTCACAGCCAATCTCAAGCTCCCCACTTCTCCTTTGGCTCCATCCCCCCCAGTCCTATCCTCACCCCCTCCAAAGTCCCTCCCAAGCTTTTCTGTAGCCCCCTTCAGATACAGGATGGGAGGGGTTGGAAGGGAGCTCTGGAGAGCTTCCAGTCCCAGCCCCTGCCAGAGCAGGAGCAGAGAACCCAGCACAGGGCACACAGGAACACATCCAGACAGGGCTGCAAAGGCTCCACAGAAGGAGACTCCACAACCTCTCTGGGCAGCCTGCTCCAGGCCTCTGGGACAGAGTGAAGCAGTTCCTCCTCGTGGTGAGGTGGAGCCTCCTGTGCTGCAGTCTCCTCTCCTCCTAGGTGAAATCGAAGCCTCCCAGCAAGCCTCTGCCAGCCCTGAAGAGCAAAGTGCCCTGCTGCAGGGAGGGGCCAACAGGAGCAGCCCTCCCTTGCTCCCCACAGAAGCCCCTCCTGGTCCTCCCCCCGAAGGTGGCCCTGAAACCACCCAGCCCAGCCAGGAGGTGACCAAGGGTGCTCCATCCACCACCACCACCACGGCTGAGGTGCTGCCGGCTCCGAGGCCTGGCTGGCACAGCTGGGGAGCTGCCTTTCTGCTTCCACCGTTACTTGAATTGCTCAGCAGAGCCTCCCCTGGCAGGGCAGCAGTGTTTACAGATACCTGATTTGTGCCTTAACAGACTTCCCAGCCCCAGGGCTGGCCCAGGGAGAGCCAGCAGCTGGGGCTGGCTGGGGAGGCCAGGAGCAGGCGTGCTGCCACCTCTGGTTTTGAGGCCAGCCCCGAGCTGGTCCAAGCTCTCCTTTGCCCTTAGAGCTGAAGCCTTCTCCCCTGACCACATGAATGTGCCCTGCTGGGGCCACAGTGAGTAGCTCCTGGCATCCCTCACCAGGCTGGCAGGGGCAGGAGGAGCGCTGAGCCAGGGGACTGTGCCCTGAGGCCACCACCTGGAGCGGGGACAATCACAGAGGGGTCTTGCCAGGGGCTTTGGCAGGTCCAAGCCAGGCTTGGCTTCCCCACACGGCTTCTAGCTCTGAACTTACCCCTTCCATTAGGGGTCTCCTGAAAAGCAATTTCCTTTTCTACAGCAGCAGTTAACTTATGACCTTAGGTGACCCTTAGGCGACCCTTTGAGGCACCTGTTGTGAAACCAGCTCCCCCCCCTTTTTTTTTTCATATGGTTTGGGTTGAAGGGTTTTGTACCAATAAAGACTGAAGGCAGTGGTGTTGCTGGCTGTCTCTTGGCAGAATCACAGCCTCCCAGAGCTGGCAGGGCTGGAAGGGAGCTCAAGGCTCAGCCAGCTCCAACCCCCTGCCATGGGCAGGGACACCTCACACTGCAGCAGGTTGCTCACAGCCACCTCCAGCCTGGCTGCAAACACCTCCAGGCAGGAGGCTTCCACCACCTCCCTGGGCAACCTGGGCCAGGCTCTCACCACCCTCCTGGCCAACAACTTCTTCCTCACAGCCAATCTCAAGCTCCCCACTTCTCCTTTTGCTCCATCCCCCCCAGTCCTATCCCTCCCTCACCCCCTCCCAAGTCCCTCCCCAGCTTGCTTGCAGCCCCCTGCAGCTCCTGGCAGGCCACCAGAAGCTCTCCTGGGAGCCTTCTCCTCTCCAGCCTGCACAAGCCCAACTCTCTCAGGCTGTCTGCAGAGCAGAGCAGCTCCAGCCCTCTGCTCCTCCTCCTGGCCCTTCTCTGGACCCCTTCCAGCCCCTCCAGAGCCTTCCTGTGCTGGGGGCTCCAGACCTGGCCCCGGAGCTCCAGCTGTGGTCTCAGCAGAGTGGAGCAGAGGGGCAGAATCCCCTCCCTGGCCCTGCTGGCCACACTTCTCTTGCTGCAGCCCAGGCTCTGCTTGGCTCTCTGGGCTGCAAGTGCTCCCTGCTGGCTCCTGCTGAGCTTCTCCTCCCCCAGCACCCCCAAGGCCTTTCCTCCAGGGCTGCTCTCCAGCCAGTCCCTGCCCAGCCTGGATTGGTGCCTGGGATTGGCCTGAGCCAGCTGCAGGACCTTGCCCTTGCTCTTGTTGAGCCTCCTGAGGTTGTCCTGGGCCCAGCTCTGCAGCCTGCCCAGGTGCCTCTGGATGGATCCTTCCCTCCAGCTGTCAGCAGCAGCACACAGCTTGGTGCTGAGGGAGCCTCAGTGCCACTGCCCCTGGCACCACCAGAGATGTTAACCAGCACTGGTCCCAGTGCTGAGCCCTGAGGGACTTCACTTGTCAGAGGGCAGGGAGCTGCTCGAGGCTCACTCAGGGTGCTGGACCTGGCCTGGGTGGAACCAGGTGGAAGAAAGGCTTGAGCTAAGCTCCCTAGTCCTGTGCCTGAGCTGTGTCACCCTAGGGCAACACTTCCTGCCAGCTGCCTGAAAAGAAGCTGTCACAGAGGCTTGCAGGATGCTGCAGCCAGCCCCTGTGACCCCCCAGGACGCAGCCCTGCTGGCTCCTTGCCACAGCTTGGCCCTGGGACTGCAGCCCAGCCCTGTGGCAAAGAGCTCAGCTGCCAGCACCCTGGCCCAGGCCAAGCCCTCCTGCTTGCAGGCAGCATTGGTGCCTGGGGAGCAGCCTGCTGCCCCCCCAGGACTCAGCTCTCACACACTGGCCATGCCTGCACTGGCTGCATGCAAGCAACACAGCAGCTCAGCTGGGGAGGGCCAAGGGCCAGCTGGGCTCAGCTCCCACCCTGAGCTTTGGAGCAGAGCAGGCCTGCAGCTGTTGCCCTGGCAGCTCAGCTCCACTCCCCCGTGGTTGGCTTTGAGCCCAGGCTGCGCCCAGGGCGGCACAAGCCCTGCAGCTGGCCACATGCAAGCAGCTGCAGCGTTGCTGCAGGGGGGGAGGAGGCACAGGCATCCCCCACCCCCAGCTGCATACCCCCCCCTGCAGCAGGACACATCAGGCCACCCAGGAGTGCTAACAAAATACTTTTATTCTGCTTTATCAAAAGAGCCTAACACTGTGCATGTAAACCTGGGAGCCCTGGCTGGTGGCTCCTGGGAGGAGCAGCTGTGGCTCCACTGCCCAGACCCCTTCTGGCCCAGGGCCACACAGGCCCCTGCAGCAGGCAGGCAAAGCAGCTCCACCCCAGCTGCCTGGCCACGGGATCCCCTCCTCCTGCACACCCCCTGGGGCTGGGGAAGCAGAGGGGGCTGGAGGCAGCTCTTGCAGGAGGCACTCGGCACTGCACACATTGCTGCAGGCCTGCAAGCTGCAGCAGCACCCCTGGTGTGCCTCACACCACAGGGGTGGGAGGTGGCTGATGCACAGCCAGAGCAGGATGACATCCAGCCAGGGACAGCCACCAATGGCAAAAGCCATGCAGCCACCTGGCCCAGCAAGGCTCAGAGCCACAGGGGAGCAGCCCTGCCAGCACCAGCCTGGAAAGCTTTCCTGCTCCCCACACAGGGATCTTGCAGGGAGCTCTCCCTCATGCCCCTGCTCCTTGTCATCTCCAGTCTGGCAGAACCTACCCTGCTCATCCAGCCTACAGGCCAGGCTTTGATGCCAGCACTGAGCAGGGCTCAAGCCCAGTGAGTACCAGCTGGAGACAAGTCTCCTCCAGCTCTGCTCCTGAGTAACCTCTGCTGGTGACAGCAGTGCCCTCCTCTGCTCCTGAGTAACCTCTGCTGGTGACAGCAGTGCCCCCCTCTGCTCCTGAGTAACCTCTGCTGGTGACAGCAGTGCCCTCCTCTGCTCCTGAGTAACCTCTGCTGGTGGCAGCAGTGCCCTCCTCTGCTCCTGAGTAACCTCTGCTGGTGACAGCAGTGCCCTCCTCTGCTCCTGAGTAACCTCTGCTGGTGACAGCAGTGCCCTCCTCTGCTCCTGAGTAACCTCTGCTGGTGGCAGCAGTGCCCTCCTCTGCTCCTGAGTAACCTCTGCTGGTGGCAGCAGTGCCCTCCTCTGCTCCTGAGCAACCTCTGCTGGTGACAGCAGTGCCCTCCTCTGCTCCTCAGAGTGAGCAACCTCTGCTGGTGGCAGCAGTGCCCTCCTCTGCTCCTGAGCAACCTCTGCTGGTGGCAGCAGTGCCCTCCTCTGCTCCTGAGCAACCTCTGCTGGTGACAGCAGTGCCCTCCTCTGCTCCTCAGAGTGAGCAACCTCTGCTGGTGGCAGCAGTGCCCTCCTCTGCTCCTGAGTAAACTCTGCTGGTGACAGCAGTGCCCTCCTCTGCTCCTCAGTGTGAGCAACCTCTGCTGGTGGCAGCAGTGCCCTCCTCTGCTCCTGAGTAACCTCTGCTGGTGACAGCAGTGCCCTCCTCTGCTCCTGAGTAACCTCTGCTGGTGGCAGCAGTGCCCTCCTCTGCTCCTCAGTGTGAGCAACCTCTGCTGGTGACAGCAGTGCCCTCCTCTGCTCCTGAGCAACCTCTGCTGGTGGCAGCAGTGCCCTCCTCTGCTCCTGAGTAAACTCTGCTGGTGACAGCAGTGCCCTCCTCTGCTCCTGAGCAACCTCTGCTGGTGACAGCAGTGCCCTCCTCTGCTCCTGAGCAACCTCTGCTGGTGACAGCAGTGCCCTCCTCTGCTCCTGAGTAACCTCTGCTGGTGACAGCAGTGCCCTCCTCTGCTCCTGAGCAACCTCTGCTGGTGACAGCAGTGCCCTCCTCTGCTCCTGAGTAACCTCTGCTGGTGACAGCAGTGCCCTCCTCTGCTCCTCAGAGTGAGCAACCTCTGCTGGTGGCAGCAGTGCCCTCCTCTGCTCCTGAGTAACCTCTGCTGGTGACAGCAGTGCCCTCCTCTGCTCCTGAGCAACCTCTGCTGGTGGCAGCAGTGCCCTCCTCTGCTCCTGAGTAACCTCTGCTGGTGACAGCAGTGCCCTCCTCTGCTCCTGAGTAACCTCTGCTGGTGGCAGCAGTGCCCTCCTCTGCTCCTGAGTAACCTCTGCTGGTGACAGCAGTGCCCTCCTCTGCTCCTGAGTAACCTCTGCTGGTGACAGCAGTGCCCTCCTCTGCTCCTGAGCAACCTCTGCTGGTGACAGCAGTGCCCTCCTGTGCTCCTCAGAGTGAGCAACCTCTGCTGGTGGCAGCAGTGCCCTCCTCTGCTCCTGAGTAAACTCTGCTGGTGACAGCAGTGCCCTCCTCTGCTCCTGAGTAACCTCTGCTGGTGGCAGCAGTGCCCTCCTCTGCTCCTGAGTAACCTCTGCTGGTGGCAGCAGTGCCCTCCTCTGCTCCTGAGTAACCTCTGCTGGTGGCAGCAGTGCCCTCCTCTGCTCCTGAGTAACCTCTGCTGGTGACAGCAGTGCCCTCCTCTGCTCCTGAGTAACCTCTGCTGGTGGCAGCAGTGCCCTCCTCTGCTCCTGAGTAACCTCTGCTGGTGGCAGCAGTGCCCTCCTCTGCTCCTGAGTAACCTCTGCTGGTGACAGCAGTGCCCTCCTCTGCTCCTGAGTAACCTCTGCTGGTGACAGCAGTGCCCTCCTCTGCTCCTGAGTAACCTCTGCTGGTGACAGCAGTGCCCTCCTCTGCTCCTCAGTGTGAGCAACCTCTGCTGGTGGCAGCAGTGCCCTCCTCTGCTCCTGAGCAACCTCTGCTGGTGACAGCAGTGCCCTCCTCTGCTCCTCAGTGTGAGCAACCTCTGCTGGTGACAGCAGTGCCCTCCTCTGCTCCTGAGTAACCTCTGCTGGTGACAGCAGTGCCCTCCTCTGCTCCTGAGTAACCTCTGCTGGTGACAGCAGTGCCCTCCTCTGCTCCTGAGCAACCTCTGCTGGTGGCAGCAGTGCCCTCCTCTGCTCCTCAGAGTGAGCAACCTCTGCTGGTGGCAGCAGTGCCCTCCTCTGCTCCTGAGCAACCTCTGCTGGTGACAGCAGTGCCCTCCTCTGCTCCTCAGTGTGAGCAACCTCTGCTGGTGACAGCAGTGCCCTCCTCTGCTCCTGAGTAACCTCTGCTGGTGACAGCAGTGCCCTCCTCTGCTCCTGAGTAACCTCTGCTGGTGACAGCAGTGCCCTCCTCTGCTCCTGAGTAACCTCTGCTGGTGACAGCAGTGCCCTCCTCTGCTCCTCAGTGTGAGCAACCTCTGCTGGTGGCAGCAGTGCCCTCCTCTGCTCCTGAGCAACCTCTGCTGGTGACAGCAGTGCCCTCCTCTGCTCCTCAGAGTGAGCAACCTCTGCTGGTGGCAGCAGTGCCCTCCTCTGCTCCTCAGTGTGAGCAACCTCTGCTGGTGGCAGCAGTGCCCTCCTCTGCTCCTGAGTAACCTCTGCTGGTGGCAGCAGTGCCCTCCTCTGCTCCTGAGCAACCTCTGCTGGTGGCAGCAGTGCCCTCCTCTGCTCCTGAGCAACCTCTGCTGGTGACAGCAGTGCCCTCCTCTGCTCCTGAGCAACCTCTGCTGGTGGCAGCAGTGCCCTCCTCTGCTCCTGAGTAACCTCTGCTGGTGACAGCAGTGCCCTCCTCTGCTCCTGAGTAACCTCTGCTGGTGACAGCAGTGCCCTCCTCTGCTCCTGAGTAACCTCTGCTGGTGACAGCAGTGCCCTCCTCTGCTCCTGAGCAACCTCTGCTGGTGACAGCAGTGCCCTCCTCTGCTCCTGAGTAACCTCTGCTGGTGGCAGCAGTGCCCTCCTCTGCTCCTGAGTAACCTCTGCTGGTGGCAGCAGTGCCCTCCTCTGCTCCTGAGCAACCTCTGCTGGTGACAGCAGTGCCCTCCTCTGCTCCTCAGAGTGAGCAACCTCTGCTGGTGGCAGCAGTGCCCTCCTCTGCTCCTGAGTAACCTCTGCTGGTGACAGCAGTGCCCTCCTCTGCTCCTGAGTAACCTCTGCTGGTGACAGCAGTGCCCTCCTCTGCTCCTGAGTAACCTCTGCTGGTGGCAGCAGTGCCCTCCTCTGCTCCTGAGTAAACTCTGCTGGTGGCAGCAGTGCCCTCCTCTGCTCCTGAGTAACCTCTGCTGGTGGCAGCAGTGCCCTCCTCTGCTCCTGAGTAACCTCTGCTGGTGGCAGCAGTGCCCTCCTCTGCTCCTGAGCAACCTCTGCTGGTGACAGCAGTGCCCTCCTCTGCTCCTCAGAGTGAGCAACCTCTGCTGGTGGCAGCAGTGCCCTCCTCTGCTCCTGAGTAACCTCTGCTGGTGACAGCAGTGCCCTCCTCTGCTCCTGAGTAACCTCTGCTGGTGACAGCAGTGCCCTCCTCTGCTCCTGAGTAACCTCTGCTGGTGGCAGCAGTGCCCTCCTCTGCTCCTGAGTAAACTCTGCTGGTGGCAGCAGTGCCCTCCTCTGCTCCTGAGTAACCTCTGCTGGTGGCAGCAGTGCCCTCCTCTGCTCCTCAGTGTGAGCAACCTCTGCTGGTGGCAGCAGTGCCCTCCTCTGCTCCTGAGTAACCTCTGCTGGTGGCAGCAGTGCCCTCCTCTGCTCCTGAGTAACCTCTGCTGGTGGCAGCAGTGCCCTCCTCTGCTCCTCAGTGTGAGCAACCTCTGCTGGTGACAGCAGTGCCCTCCTCTGCTCCTCAGAGTGAGCAACCTCTGCTGGTGACAGCAGTGCCCTCCTCTGCTCCTGAGTAACCTCTGCTGGTGACAGCAGTGCCCTCCTCTGCTCCTCAGAGTGAGCAACCTCTGCTGGTGGCAGCAGTGCCCTCCTCTGCTCCTGAGTAACCTCTGCTGGTGACAGCAGTGCCCTCCTCTGCTCCTGAGTAACCTCTGCTGGTGACAGCAGTGCCCTCCTCTGCTCCTGAGCAACCTCTGCTGGTGGCAGCAGTGCCCTCCTCTGCTCCTGAGTAACCTCTGCTGGTGACAGCAGTGCCCTCCTCTGCTCCTGAGCAACCTCTGCTGGTGACAGCAGTGCCCTCCTCTGCTCCTCAGAGTGAGCAACCTCTGCTGGTGGCAGCAGTGCCCTCCTCTGCTCCTGAGTAACCTCTGCTGGTGGCAGCAGTGCCCTCCTCTGCTCCTCAGTGTGAGCAACCTCTGCTGGTGGCAGCAGTGCCCTCCTCTGCTCCTGAGTAACCTCTGCTGGTGACAGCAGTGCCCTCCTCTGCTCCTCAGTGTGAGCAACCTCTGCTGGTGGCAGCAGTGCCCTCCTCTGCTCCTGAGCAACCTCTGCTGGTGACAGCAGTGCCCTCCTCTGCTCCTGAGCAACCTCTGCTGGTGACAGCAGTGCCCTCCTCTGCTCCTCAGTGTGTGACCTCCCTTCACAGGATCACAGCTCACAGGATGTGAGGGGTTGGAAGGGACCTCTGGAGAGCTTCCAGTCCCAGCCCCTGCCAGAGCAGGAGCAGAGAACCCAGCACAGGGCACACAGGAACACAGCCAGACAGGGCTGCAAAGGCTCCACAGAAGGAGACTCCACAACCTCTCTGGGCAGCCTGCTCCAGGCCTCTGGCAGCCTCCCAGGCAAGAAGTTCCTCCTCATGCTGAGCTGCAACCTCCTGGGCTGCAGCTTCCTTGAGGAGAGAGGCTGCCACTGTGAGTTTAGCCAAACAGAACAGCCCTGGAAAGCCTGAAGCCCACTCAGTTCACTTGAGGAATCCACTGGCAGAGGTAATATTGAGGCCACTGCTTGGCATGAGGCTGCAGATGGTGGCAGGGACAGAAGGGCTCAAGGTCAGCCCCAATGAGTGCAGCTGGGGGACCTGAGGGCATGGGAGGGCAGGCTGACCACACAGCTACTCAGGCTGGCAGAGCAGAGGCCATCTCTGAGCTAGTGGTGGGTCCAGGGGCCAGCAATGCTGCTCTGCTGCCAGCCATGGAACAGTTTCCTAGCTCAGGCTCTTGCCAATTTCTTGCCCAGACATCATCCTCTGAGCCTGTTGAAGAACACCAGAACCACAGAACCAGCTTGGAAGAGACCTCAGAGCTCATCAGGTCCAACCTATGACCTATCACCCAACACCTCCTGGCAACTAAACCATGGCTCCAAGTGCCACATCCAACCCCCTCCTGAACACCTCCAGGGATGGAGACTCCACCACCTCCCTGGGCAGCACATCCCAGGGGCCAATTACTCTTTCTGGGAAGAACTTTCTCCTCACCTCCAGCCTAAACCTCCCCTGGCACAGCTTGAGACTGTGTCCTCTTGTTCTGGTGCTGGGGGCCTGGGAGAAGAGACCAACCCCCACCTAGCTCCAACCTCCCTGCAGGGAGTTGGAGAGAGCAAGAAGGTCTCCCCTGAGCCTCCTCTTCTGCAGGCTAAGCAACCCCAGCTCCCTCAGCCTCTCCTCACAGGGCTGTGCCCCAGACCCCTCCCCAGCTTTGTTGCCCTTCTCTGGACACCTTCCAGCAGCTCAACCTCTTTCCTGACCTGAGGAGCCCAGAGCTGGACACAGGACTCAAGGTGTGGCCTAAGCAGTGCTGAGCACAGGGCACAAGGACTTCCCTGCTCCTGCTGGCCACACTCTGCCTGATGCAGGCCAGGATGCCCTTGGCCTTCTTGGTCCCCTGGGCACACTGCTGGCTCCTGTTCAGCTGCTGTCCACCAACACCCCCAGGTCCCTCTCTGCCTGGCTGCTCTCAGCCACTCTGCCCCCAGAACCAGGTGCTAGAATCAAGCATTGTGCTCAGCAGCCAAGGCAGGACAGGGGACAAGTGGCAAGCAGATCACAGCCGCAGATGTGATCCTCCCTCAAGCACATCTCCTTCCCTCACCCTGCAGTGGCACCTGGGAAGCAGGGGCTGGAGACAGCACAAGACAGGGCAGGAGGACAGAACTGCTCCAGCCAAAAGCCCTGCAACACACCAAGGTCAGGACCAACCACAGGCTCCCCACCATGGCTGGTGAAGGCCAGAGGAGGCAGGTCCCAATTCCTCTTGGAGCAGTGGATTTTGCCCTGGGCAGCAGCGGCGCCTCACCTGCTTCGCCGTGTCCAAGGTCTGAGCTGCTGTGCAGGGGGTGGGGTCCCTTCATTCTTCTCTTCTCTTCTGCCAGCCAGAGCAGTGGAAGTGCAGCCTCCTTCCCCTGCTGAAAAGACCTCCAGGGAGGCTGGGATCTGAGCAAAGGTGTCCCAGCTGTTTCCGGCCAGCTGCTCGGAGGTGCTCCAGGGTTGGGGGTGCGAGGTGAGCCCCGGCCACCCAGCTGCACCATCCTCCAGGCAGTCACAAGCAGCCAGGCAGGAGGCTTTTTGCTTGGAGCTCCAGGAGCCTGTCAGAGATTGCTTGCTCTGAGTCATTCCCTAAATGCCACTGCCTACAGGAAAGAAGATTATGGCTATGCAGCTCCTACTCAACCTAGTTCACACCAACCAACTCCTCGCCAGGACGCAGCCTGGCTGGCCAAGGAGAGCCCACTCCAGCAGAGCCCTTGGAAAGAGGGAGTGAAGGTAGAAACCTGCCTTGAAGTCCACAAAGCAAAGCAAGCTTCACTGGCAGGACAAAGGAAAGCCCTGGGCTCAGCCAGGAGCGCTGGGGGAAGGAGGAGGACTCCAAGCTGCATCTCCTGCCTCTTACTCAACGCTTGCTAAAGAACTGCACCTACCGCAGAAGGCTTCCTGGTGTCTGTCTTTTAATATTCCAGTATAAGGTTATGTTAGTACAGGACAATCCCTCCTTTGGAAGCACCAATTGAGCAGGGGGAGGAATGGAAGAGGCAGAGCCACTTGCAGCGTGGTGCTGGCAGGACACAAAGGAGATGCCCCCAGCTGCCACCTCCACAGCAGGCGTCCGGGCACACGGTGCCTCTGCCCACGGCGCAGGGCAGCATCCCCATCCACAGCCAGCCTTCCCGCCTCTCTCAGCCAGTGCTTTCCTCTGCTCTGAGGTGGCTTTCTCCAGAGGTCTTCAGGGCCTCCTGGGAGGGCAAGCTGGTTTCTGGGGCAGGCCTCAGGTTGGCTTGCTGGAAGGCACAGGAGTCCACGAAGACGCTGGGGATGCGGTCGCCGAAGTAGAGCTTGCTGTTGGCAGCTATCGCTTGGTACTTCATCAGCTCCAGGTACTCAGGGGTGAGCTTCAGCTGCAGGAGAGACACACCAGGCACTGTCAAAGGCAACCTGCCAGGCCCCACACACTATCACAGCACATCAGAGGCTGGAAGGGACCTCTGCAGAACATCCAGCCCAGCCCCCTGCCAGAGCAGGGCACCCAGGGCAGTCTGCACAGGAAAGCATCCAGGTGGGGTTGGAAAGTCCCCAGAGCAGGAGACTCCACAACTTCTCTGGGCAGCCTGCTCCAGGCCTCCAGCAGCCTCACACCAAAGGAGTTTCTCCTCCTCCTGTTGAGCTGAAAGCTTCTCTGTTCCAGTTTGCATCCATTGCTCCTTGGCTCATGGCTGTGCCCCAGCCAAAAGAGCTTGGCCCCCTCCCCTTGCCCCCCAGCCCTCAGCTCTTGACAGACATTGATCAGATCCCTCTCAGCCTTCTCCTCTCCACACTCAGCAGCCCCAGGGCTCTCAGCCTCTCTCCACAGGGCAGCTGCTCAAGTCCCCAAATCCTCCTGGCTCTCCCTTGGGCTCTCCCCAGCAGGTCTCTGTCTCTCTGGAGCTGGGGAGCCCAGCACTGGCCACAGGATTGGAGCTGTGGTCTGAGCAGGGCAGAGCAGAGGGGGAGCAGAACCTCCCCAGCCCTGCTGGCCACACTTTGCTTGCTGCACCCCAGGACCCCCTTGGCTCTCTTGGCCCCCAGGGCTCATTGCTGTCCCATGCAGCCCTTGCTGCCCCCCAGCACTCCAAGGTCTTGCTCCATGGAGCTGCTCTGCAGCAGGGCAGCTCCTAACCTGCCCTGGGGCCTGCTGCTGTTGCTGCCCAGATGCAGGAGCCTGCGCTTGGCCTTCCTGAGCTCCATGAGGTTTGCCTGCAGGCAGCTCTCAGCCTCTCCAGCCCTCCTTGGGTGGCAGCACACCACTAGATTTCACCTCAGGCAGCTGCTCCCTGGGATGTGTGCTGTTCAAGCCAAGTGTTTGCCCACCCTCATCTTCTGGACAGAGGAACAGGGTCAGCAGGTCCTCTTCTGACCAGCTTTCAAGTGCTCACCTTGTTGGAATCAGCCAGCTTCTGAGCAGTGTAGTACTGAGCATCAGCTTTTGCTTTCTCTCTTGCCAGGAAGGCAGCATCTGACACCACAGCACAGGGGGGACACAGCAACAAGTGTTAACAAGTGACTGTCTCCATCACACCACCCCTGAGCCCTTGCCCCCTGAGGGTAAGCTGGCACAGGTGTGACTGTGGCACAGCTTGGCTGGCTCTGAATGCCAGAATGAACCAGGCTGGAAAGGACCTTGGAGATCATCCAGCCCAACCTATCCCCCAGCACCATCTCATCAACCAAACCATGGCTCCAAGGGCCTCATCCAGGCTCTTCTTAAACACCTCCAGGGATGGGGACTCCACCACCTCCCTGGGCAGCACATCCCAAGGGCCAATTACTCTCTCTGGGAAGAATTTCTTCCTAACATCCAGCCTGAACCTCCCCTGGCACAGCTTGAGACTGTGTCCTCTTGTTCTGGTGCTGGGTGCCTGGGAGAAGAGACCAACTCCCCCCCTGGCTACAACCTCCCTGCAGGGAGTTGCAGAGAGCAAGAAGGTCTCCCCTGAGCCTCCTCTTCTGCAGGCTAAGCAACCCCAGCTCCCTCAGCCTCTCCTCACAGGGCTGTGCCCCAGACCCCTCCCCAGCTTTGTTGCCCTTCTCTGGACACCTTCCAGCAGCTCAACCTCTTTCCTAACCTGAGGAGCCCAGAGCTGGACACAGGACTCAAGGTGTGGCCTAAGCAGTGCTGAGCACAGGGCACAAGGACTTCCCTGCTCCTGCTGGCCACACTCTTCCTGATGCAGGCCAGGATGCCCTTGGCCTTCTTGGCCCCCTGGGCACACTGCTGGCTCCTGTTCAGCTGCTGTCCACCACCCCCCCAGGTCCCTCTCTGCCTGGCTGCTCTCAGCCACTCTGCCCCCAGCCTGTAGCTCTGCCTGGGGTTGCTGTGGCCAAAGTGCAGCCCCTGGCACTGGGACTTGTTCAGTGCCATCCTGTTGGCCTCTGCCCATCTGTCCAGCCTGGCAGGGTCCCTCTGCACTGCTGGCTCCCTGCAGAGGTGCCTGCAGAGGGGAGGAATGCCACCCAGTGCCTATCCAGCAGGGCAGCTCCTAACCTGTCCTGGGGCCTGCTGCTGTTCCTGGCTAGATGCAGGACCCTGCACTTGGCCTTCCTGAACTCCAGGAGGTTTGCCTGCAGCCAGCTCTCCCTTTCTTCCCCCTGCAGCCTGGTGATGCCTACAAGCCCAGGTGTGAGGCTCCTGCAGCTGGCAGCAGCCCCAGCTGGAGGCTGAGCCCAGGGGCAGTCACCTTCGATCTCCGAGATGCGCTTCTCCGTCTCCTTCTCCATGATCTTCTGCTGGTAGTGAATCCTGGCCACCTGAGCAGCCTTCTCTGCCTCTGCAGGCACAAAGCTCAGCTCAGCTCCTCAGGGCTCAGCTCCCAGCCCCCCACCCCTGCTTTCACACTCTGCCACACTGGGGAGCTTGCCCTCCGCCGCCTCCCTTCCTGCTCGCACAGCCTCAGGGCCAGCCTGCAGTGCCAGGGATGCACAAAGGGCAGGCAGCTGATGCTGCCAGAGCTGCCACTGCCACCCAGAGCAGCCTTTCTGGCACAGCTGTGGTTGCTTCTGCCTGCTGCAGGGCAGGGGAGAATGGTGCAGGGCAGGGGAGAATGGTGCAGGGCAGGGGAGCCGGCTGCAGGGCAGGGGAGAATGGTGCAGGGCAGGGGAGCCTGCTGCAGGGCAGGGGAGCCTGCTGCAGGGCAGGGGAGCCTGCTGCAGGGCAGGGGAGCCGGCTGCAGGGCAGGGGAGCCGGCTGCAGGGCAGGGGAGCCTGCTGCAGGGCAGGGGAGCCTGCTGCAGGGCAGGGGAGCCTGCTGCAGGGCAGGGGAGCCGGCTGCAGGGCAGGGGAGCCTGCTGCAGGGCAGGGGAGCCTGCTGCAGGGCAGGGGAGCCTGCTGCAGGGCAGGGGAGAATGGTGCAGGGCAGGGGAGCCTGCTGCAGGGCAGGGGAGCCTGCTGCAGGGCAGGGGAGCCTGCTGCAGGGCAGGGGAGCCTGCTGCAGGGCAGGGGAGCCGGCTGCAGGGCAGGGGAGCCGGCTGCAGGGCAGGGGAGCCTGCTGCAGGGCAGGGGAGCCGGCTGCAGGGCAGGGGAGCCGGCTGCAGGGCAGGGGAGCCGGCTGCAGGGCAGGGGAGCCGGCTGCAGGGCAGGGGAGCCGGCTGCAGGGCAGGGGAGCCGGCTGCAGGGCAGGGGAGCCGGCTGCAGGGCAGGGGAGCCGGCTGCAGGGCAGGGGAGCCGGCTGCAGGGCAGGGGAGCCTGCTGCAGGGCAGGGGAGAATGGTGCAGGGCAGGGGAGCCTGCTGCAGGGCAGGGGAGCCTGCTGCAGGGCAGGGGAGCCGGCTGCAGGGCAGGGGAGCCGGCTGCAGGGCAGGGGAGCCTGCTGCAGGGCAGGGGAGCCTGCTGCAGGGCAGGGGAGCCTGCTGCAGGGCAGGGGAGCCTGCTGCAGGGCAGGGGAGCCGGCTGCAGGGCAGGGGAGCCGGCTGCAGGGCAGGGGAGCCTGCTGCAGGGCAGGGGAGCCTGCTGTTCTGTTGCTCTGGGGAGCCTGGTGGGACACAGACACAGCAGCACAGACACTGCTGCTTTCTAGATGGCTCTTGGTCCAGCCTGGCCATGCCTCCTCTAGGGAGCTGTCAGTGATGGCAGACAATGGTAGGAAACCTTATGGTGGGTGAGGAATAGAGCTTCAGCCTGAGCCACTGCCCCCCAGGAGGACTCCCAGCTGGCCACATACCAATGAGGGCTTTCTTCCTGTCTGTCTCTGCCTCCTTCTCTACCACCTTCTGCTTCTGGGCTGCAATCAGCAGCTTGGTCTTCTCAGCTTCCCTGCAGGGGGAGAAACATGGTCACAAGGGAAGTGAGTGGGTGCAGGAGGTCCTCACAGCCATGAGGCCTAGTTCTGCCTCCAGCTGTGTGAGCCTAAGCCCAGGCAAGAGGCCAAAGGAAGGGATTAATCCCCCTCTGCCTGGCACCAGTGAGGCCACATCCAGATGCTGCCCAGAGTTTGAGGCCCTTAGGAAGAGCAGTCCAGTGAAGGGCTACTGCAGATGTGGGGTGGGAGCCAGGGCATACAAGGAGAGGCTGCAGGAGCTGGGTTTGCTTGCATGGAGATGAGGAGGTGAAGGAGAGACCAAACAGCATCCTGCCCTGCCCCAAAGGGTGCTGGAGAGCCTGGGGCCAGGCTCTTCTTGGAGGGACACAATGAGAGCTCCAAGCTGCAGCACAGACAGCCTGGGCCAGCCCTGAGGAAGGAGCCCAGCCCTGTGCCAGTGGTGGAGCTTCCCCAGCTCACATGGACATAGCTCCCAGTGACCTGCTGCAGCTGTGCCACTGGAAAAGGGCTTGGACAGGGCAGCTCCATGGGGATGTACCAGACTAAAATCACCTGCAGGGCTCTCAGTTTGCTGGAGGGGAGCTTATGGAGGCACCGAGAACCCTGAGCCCCAGTTTCAGCCTACAAGTCCTCTGCAGGTTCTCTCTAGGACACTGGTGTCCAGAGAAGGGCCAGGAGGAGGAGCAGAGGGCTGGAGCTGCTCTGAGCACAGCCTGAGAGAATTGGGCTTGTGCAGGCTGGAGAGGAGAAGGCTCCCAGGAGAGCTTCTGGTGGCCTGCCAGGAGCTGCAGGGGGCTGCAAGCAAGCTGGGGAGGGACTTGGGAGGGGGTGAGGGAGGGAAAGGACTGGGGGGGATGGAGCCAAAGTAGAAGTGGGGAGCTTGAGATTGGCTGTGAGGAAGAAGTTGTTGGCCAGGAGGGTGGTGAGAGCCTGGCCCAGGTTGCCCAGGGAGGTGGTGGAAGCCTCCTGCCTGGAGGTGTTTGCAGCCAGGCTGGAGGTGGCTGTGAGCAACCTGCTGCAGTGTGAGGTGTCCCTGCCCATGGCAGGGGGTTGGCACTGGCTGAGCCTCGAGGTCCCTTCCATGATTCCATGAGTCTCCACCAAGCAGCAGGAGCACAGCCTTGCCATGGGGATGCTGCCTGTGCAGCAGGTCCTTGGGAAGGGCTGAAAGGCTTCAAGGTGAAAGAGCTATGGCAGTGGAGAGCACCTGGCCAGGCACACACTGACTGCAGCCCACCTCTCACCTTCTGAGCACCAAGTAAAGAGCTTTCCACAGAGCATTCTGGCTATGTGCTGGGCCCTCCCCACCCCTCCACAGCCTGCCCTGTGCAGCTACTCACATCAACTCAAAGTTCCTCCGGATGGCTTCGGGGATTTTGGGCTTTGTGACACGCACAGCCTGGGGAGAAAGGCAAAGAGAAGGCAGCTGCCATCAGCCAAGAGAAGGCAGCTGCCATCAGCCAAGAGAAGGCAGCTGCCATCAGCCAAGAGAAGGCAGCTGCCATCAGCCAAGAGAAGGCAGCTGCCATCAGCCAAGAGAAGGCAGCTGCCATCAGCCAAGAGAGGGCAGCTGCCATCAGCCAAGAGAAGGCAGCTGCCATCAGCCAAGAGAAGGCAGCTGCCATCAGCCAAGAGAAGGCAGCTGCCATCAGCCAAGAGAAGGCAGCTGCCATCAGCCAAGAGAAGGCAGCTGCCATCAGCCAAGAGAGGGCAGCTGCCATCAGCCAAGAGAAGGCAGCTGCCATCAGCCAAGAGAGGGCAGCTGCCATCAGCCAAGAGAAGGCAGCTGCCATCAGCCAAGAGAAGGCAGCTGCCATCAGCCAGCCACAGAACCTCTGCTGCTTGGAAAAGACCTCTGAGAGCATCAAGTGCTGACACCACCATGGCCACTAAACCATGGCCACAGGTTTCTGGAACACCTCCAGGCTTGGGGACTCCACCACCTCCCTGGGCAGCCTCTGCCAGGCTCTGACCACTCTTGCTGGGAAAAGCCTTTGCCTGGTGCCCAGTCTGAGCCTGCCCTGCTGCAGCCTGAGGCCATTGCCTCTTGTTCATCACCTGTGAGAAGAGAGCAGCAGCAACCTCTCCACCACCTCCTCTCAGGGAGCTGCAGAGAGCAGGGAGCTCTCCCCTCAGCCTCCTCTGCTCCACACTAACCATCCCCAGCTCCTTCAGCCTCTCCTCAGCAGATTTCTGCTGCAGGCCCTTCCCAGCTTCCTTGCCCTGCTCTGCCCTGGCTCCAGCACCTCCACCTCTCTCTTGTCTTGAGGAGCCCAACTCTGGGCACAGCACCAAAGAAATCTTTCCTTGTCTCCAACCTGACCCTCCCCTGGCAACAATTTCAGGGCCATTTCCTCTCCTCTGTCCCCTGAGTGTCAGAAGGGCCCAACCCCCACCTCAGTCCAACCTCCTTTCAGGGAGCTGTAGGGAGCCTCCCCTCAGCCTCCTTTGCTCCAGACTGAACCACCTCAGGCCCATACCAGGACCAGTGCTGCTCAATGTCTTTAATGCTCAAGTTGAGCCACCCCCAGCAGGTTTGCAGCTGACACCCAGCTGAGTGCTGTGGCTGATGAGAATCCAGGAGCTGGAGGGCATCCAGAGGGACCTGGCCAGGCTGCAGAGGTGGCTGAGGAGACCCTCAGGAGGTGCAGCAAGGCCAAGGGCAAGGTCCTGCACCTAGCTCTGGGCTACCCTCAGAATCAATCCAGGCTGGGGGGGATGAGATTGAGAGCAGCCCTGCAGAGAAGGCCTTGGGGGTGCTGGGGGGGAGAAGCTGGGCAGGAGCCAGCAATGGGCACTGGCAGCACAGAAGGCCAAGGGCAGCCTGGGCTGCATCCAAAGCAGTGTGGCCAGAGCTGGAGAGAGGGATCCTGCCCCTCTGCTCTGCTCTGGGGAGACCTCACCTGCAGGGCTGGGGCCAGCTGTGGGGCCCTCAGCACAAGAGAGACCTGGAGCTGGTGGAGTAGGTCCAGAAGAGGACCATACAGATGATGAGAGGGATGGAGAAGCACTGTTATGGGGACAGGTTGGGAGAGCTGGGGCTGTTCAGCCTGGAGAAGAGAAGGCTCCAGGGAGACCTCAGAGCAACATTCCCTTGGCCTATGGCAGGGCACAGTGAGCAGAGCCTGGCCCTGGCCCTTCCTGCCTGACCCCCAGCCCTCAGCTCTTGAGAGACATTGCTCAGATCCCTCTCAGCCTTCTCCTCTCCACACTCAGCAGCCCCAGGGCTCTCAGCCTCTCCTCAGCAGCAGTGCTCCAGGCCCTGCAGCATCCTTGCAGCCCTCCCTTGGCCTCTCCCCAGCAGATCCCTGTCCCTCCTGAGCTGGGGAGCCCAGAGCTGGCTGCAAGATTGCAGCTGGGGCCTCAGCAGGGCAGAGCAGAGGGGGAGGAGAAGCTCCCTGGCTCTGCTGGCCACACTCTGCTGAGTGCAGCCCAGGAGCCCCTTGGCCTTCTTGGCCCCCAGGGCACATTGCTGTGCCCTGCAGAACTTGCTGCCCCCCAGCACTCCCAGGTGCTTCTCCTTGGGGCTGCTCTCCAGCAGATCCCCTCCCAGCCTGTGCTGCTGCAGGTTATTCTTCCTGCCCAGCTGCAGGGCTCTGCTCTCATCCTTGCTGACCCTCAGGAGGTTCCTCTGAGCACCCTGAACTCACCACCTGGCAGCTGCTGCAGCTCACTGCTCCAGGACTTCACCTCTGTTTCTAAAGGGTCCAGCAGGACATCCCTGCCAGGCAGCTGTGCTCAGCAGTGCCAGATGTGCTCAGCACCCCTCCTGAACACCCAGCACCCCTGGGCCCAGCATCATTGCTTTCCCAGGGGATACTGAAGTGGTCAGAGCCCCTGCCAGGAGTGCCAGGGTCTGTGCTCATGAGGCTTCCTCTGGGCTTCTAGAGGCAGCTTCACCTCTTCCTCCTCACTAAGAGGGTTGTCTGCAGCAGTCCAGGAGCATGCTGGGGGAGAGGTTGGACTGGATGATCTTGAAGGTCTTTTCCAGCCTGGTTAAGTTCTGTGATATGGAATCACAGACTCCCAGAGCTGGCAGGGCTGGAAGGGACCCCAAGGCTGAGCCAGTGCCAACCCCCTGCCATGGGCAGGGACACCTCACACTGCAGCAGGTTGCTCACAGCCACCTCCAGCCTGGCTGCAAACACCTCCAGGCAGGAGGCTTCCACCACCTCCCTGGGCAACCCCCCTGAAGGAGCTCCAAGAAGGCTGTAGAGAGACTGTTCCCAAAGGCCTGCAGGGACAGGAGCAGGGGCAATGGCTTCAAAGCAGAGCAGAGCAGATTGAGATTGGATGTGAGGAACAAGTTGTGCCCCAGGAGGCTGCTGGAACACTGCAGCAGGCTGCCCAGGGAGGTGGTTGAGGCTCCATGCCTGGAGCTATTCCAGGGGAGGCTGGCCAGGGCTCTGGGCAACCTGAGCCAGTGGAGGATGTCCCTGCATTGGATGAGCTTTGGAGGTCCCTTCTGGCCTGGACTGTTCTACAGTTCCCCTTGGATAAAAGGAGCAGCAAACCCAGCTGTGTTTCCCAAGTCAGGAGTGGGGCACTCATCTCTTCTGCACCTTGCCCAGTCCTTCCACACCTTTCATCCTCCCTCCCTCCCTCCCAACCTCCTGTATCTGAAGGGGGCTACAGAAAAGCTGGGGAGGGACTTTGGAGGGGGTGAGGGAGGGATAGGACTGGGGGGGATGGAGCAAAAGGAGAAGTGGGGAGCTTGAGATTGGCTGTGAGGAAGAAGTTGTTGGCCAGGAGGGTGGTGAGAGCCTGGCCCAGGTTGCCCAGGGAGGTGGTGGAAGCCTCCTGCCTGGAGGTGTTTGCAGCCAGGCTGGAGGTGGCTGTGAGCAACCTGCTGCAGTGTGAGGTGTCCCTGCCCATGGCAGGGGGTTGGCACTGCCTGAGCCTTGAGCTCCCTTCCAGCCCTGCCAGCTCTGGGATTCCCTTCAGTGGACACCTCCAGAGACTTTCATCTCAGCCCTCAAGCCTGTTTTTCCCCAGCTGGCTGCCCTGAACCTCAGCATGCCAAAGAAATCCAGCCTGCCACACAGAGCCCAGCTGAGATCAAAGAGGAGCTGCTGACACTAAGTGCAAGCAGAAAATCACTTCAGAGATAACATCTGCCCCTATCTCTGGCTCAAGCTCAGAAAAGAGAAAGATCTCTTTGCTTTTTCAACCACCTGCAGGCACTCTGCAGGCAGAGTGGAGCACACTGCAGGCAGAGTGGAGCACACTGCAGGCAGAGTGGAGCACACTGCAGGCAGAGTGGAGCACACTGCCCTGCAGGAGGCCCAAACAAACACTCACAGGAAAATATTGTCTTGCTCTTTGCAACATTAGATCAAATATCTGCAGCTCTGTGGCCTACAAAGGTCCTCCTGCATATGCTGCAAGGCTTTCCCTAGGACACTGAGACACTTGAAGGTGTCCAGAGAAGGGCAACAAGGCTGGGGAGGGGTCTGGGGCACAGCCCTGGGAGGAGAGGCTGAGGGAGCTGGGGTTGCTTAGCCTGGAGAAGAGGAGGCTCAGGGGAGACCTTCTTGCTCTCTCCAACTCCCTGCAGGGAGGTTGTAGCCAGGTGGGGGTTGGTCTCTTCTCCCAGGCAGCCAGCACCAGAACAAGAGGACACAGTCTCAAGATGTGCCAGGAGAGGTTTAGTTTGGAGGTGAGGAGAAAGTTCTTCCCAGAAAGACTAATTGGCCCTTGGGATGTGCTGCCCTGGGAGGTGGTGGAGTCCCCATCCCTGGAGGTGTTCAGGACGGGATTGGATGTGGAACTTGGAGCCATGGCTTGGCTGTCAGGAGGTGTTGGGTGTTAGGTCACAGGTTGGACCTGATGCTCTCTGAGGCCTTTTCCAGCCTGCTTGATTCTGTGGCTCTATGATCCTGATTTCAGTGCAGCATTGTCTCAGGCTCCCACAGCATCCTCCCAGCTGCAGGCAGGCAGTGTGCTCTGGGGGCTGGGCAGGGAGGTGGATGGGAGCTGCCTGAAGGACAGAAGTCAGAGAGCTGTGGTCAGTGGGACAGAGTCTGGCTGGAGGCTTGTGTCCAGTGGAGTCCCTCAGGCCTCAGCCCTGGGACCAGAGCTCTGCAATCTGCTCCTCAGTGACCTGGCTGAGGGCACAGAGGGCACTGGCAGCAGGTTTGCTGCTGGCACCAACCTGGCAGCAGTGGTGACAGCCCTCAGGCTGTGCTGCCAGCCAGAGCTGGGCAGGCTGAGAGCTGGGCAGGGAGCAAGGCAATGAAAGCCACCAAGGGCAAGGGCAGGGTCTGGCAGCTGGGGAAGAAGAAGCCCAGGCAGCAGGAGAGGTTGGGCACTGAGCTGCTGGAGAGCAGGGAAGGGGACAAGGAGCTGGGGGTGCTGGGGGATGGGAGGCTGAGCAGGAGCCAGCAATGAGCTGTGGTGGCCAAGAAGGCCAAGGGCCTCCTGGGCTGCATGAGAAGGGCTGTGGGGAGGAGGTGAGAGAGGTTCTGCTGCCCCTCTGCTCTGCCCTGCTGAGGCCACAGCTGGAATCTTGTGTCCAGCTCTGGGCCCCTCAGGTCAGGAAGGAGCTCAGGGAAGTGCTTGAGAGAGTCCATGGCAGAGGCACAGAGCTGCTGCAGGCAGGGGAAGCTCTTCCTCAGGAGCAGAGCCTGAGGGAGCTGAGGGCTCTGGAGCTTGCAGAGGAGGACCCTGAGAGGTGAGCTCCTTCCTGGGGCTCAAGCTGTGCAGGGGCAGTGCCCAGAGGCAGGAGCCAGGCTCTGCTGGGTGCTGCCCAGTGCCAGCACAAGGGGCAGTGCTGGAAGCTGAGGCAGAGGAAGTTGCATGGACAGAGGAGGGAGAAGTTTTCCCCTGTGAGGGTGCCAGAGGCCTGGAGCAGGCTGCCCAGGGGGGTTGTGGAGTCTCCCTCTGTGGAGAGATTCCAACCCCCCTGGATGTGTTGCTGTGTGCCCTGCCCTGGGCGCCCCTGCTGTGGCAGGGGGTTGGACTGGAGGAGCTCTGGAGTTCCCTTCCAGCCCCTCCCATGCTGTGACTCTGTAATCATCTCAGCATTTACAAGTGGTCTCTGTGATGGGGGCAGTCTTCAAGCTACCAGCCTCAACTCCAGGCTCACCTATTGCATGTTCTGTGGAAAAGGGAAGCAGGAAACCTCTTCAGTCCAGTGAGAGGTGAGCAAATTTGAGGTGAGCAAATAAGAGAGGAGTATTTGTCAGGGAGTGAATCTAGCTGCAGAGTGAGAAGTGAGCAAACTGAAGGCAGGAATAAAGAGGAACTTTGGCAGGGGATGAACCTCCCTGGAGGTAGTGAGGGGTGAGCAAACTCAAGGTGGAAACAAAGAGGAATCTTGGTCAGGGAATGAACCTACCTGGATGGTGAGGCCTGGTGCCATGACATTGAGATCCTTCTGCAGGGCCAACTTCAAATTCTCATCTATCTGATCTGTGTTTGGGGAACAAGGGAGAGGTCACTTGGCTTCACCACCTTCTGTCTCACTGCCTGTTCTCTCACACTCATGCCAGGCATCCCATCTGACCTTGCAGACCCAAGCATGCCTCTGGGCTCAAAGATGCTTTCTGAGCTCATTCCACAGACTGCTTCCCTTCCCAGACCCCCTAGAAAACATGGAGAGCCACAGAGGGGTGTTCCTAGAAAGGCTCAGCTGCTGGTGAGCTCATGGGATCTGAGCTACAGGCAAGTGGCTTTCAGTGTCTCAGCAAGAGAAAGCAGCCAGAGCCTCCAGCAGCAGTCTGTCCCTCTCCAGAGCCACACTGCCAGCAGCAGTCTGTCCCTTTCTAGCTAGAGCCACACTGCCAGCAGCAGTCTGTCCCTCTCCAGAGCCACACTGCCTCCAGCAGCAGTCTGTCCCTCTCTAGAGCCACACTGCCAGCAGCAGTCTGTCCCTCTCTAGAGCCACACTGCCAGCAGCAGTCTGTCCCTCTCTAGAGCCACACTGCCAGCAGCAGTCTGTCCCTTTCTAGCTAGAGCCACACTGCCAGCAGCAGTCTGTCCCTTTCTAGCTAGAGCCACACTGCCAGCAGCAGTCTGTCCCTCTCTAGAGCCACACTGCCAGCAGCAGTCTGTCCCTCTCTAGAGCCACACTGCCAGCAGCAGTCTGTCCCTCTCCAGAGCCACACTGCCAGCAGCAGTCTGTCCCTTTCTAGCTAGAGCCACACTGCCAGCAGCAGTCTGTCCCTCTCTAGAGCCACACTGCCAGCAGCAGTCTGTCCCTCTCTAGAGCCACACTGCCAGCAGCAGTCTGTCCCTCTCTAGAGCCACACTGCCAGCAGCAGTCTGTCCCTCTCTAGAGCCACACTGCCAGCAGCAGTCTGTCCCTCTCTAGAGCCACACTGCCAGCAGCAGTCTGTCCCTTTCTAGCTAGAGCCACACTGCCAGCAGCAGTCTGTCCCTTTCTAGCTAGAGCCACACTGCCAGCAGCAGTCTGTCCCTCTCTAGAGCCACACTGCCAGCAGCAGTCTGTCCCTCTCCAGAGCCACACTGCCAGCAGCAGTCTGTCCCTTTCTAGCTAGAGCCACACTGCCAGCAGCAGTCTGTCCCTTTCTAGCTAGAGCCACACTGCCAGCAGCAGTCTGTCCCTCTCTAGAGCCACACTGCCAGCAGCAGTCTGTCCCTCTCTAGAGCCACACTGCCAGCAGCAGTCTGTCCCTCTCTAGAGCCACACTGCCAGCAGCAGTCTGTCCCTTTCTAGCTAGAGCCACACTGCCAGCAGCAGTCTGTCCCTCTCTAGAGCCACACTGCCAGCAGCAGTCTGTCCCTTTCTAGCTAGAGCCACACTGCCAGCAGCAGTCTGTCCCTCTCTAGAGCCACACTGCCAGCAGCAGTCTGTCCCTCTCTAGAGCCACACTGCCAGCAGCAGTCTGTCCCTCTCCAGAGCCACACTGCCAGCAGCAGTCTGTCCCTTTCTAGCTAGAGCCACACTGCCAGCAGCAGTCTGTCCCTCTCTAGAGCCACACTGCCAGCAGCAGTCTGTCCCTCTCTAGAGCCACACTGCCAGCAGCAGTCTGTCCCTCTCTAGAGCCACACTGCCAGCAGCAGTCTGTCCCTCTCCAGAGCCACACTGCCAGCAGCAGTCTGTCCCTTTCTAGCTAGAGCCACACTGCCAGCAGCAGTCTGTCCCTCTCTAGAGCCACACTGCCAGCAGCAGTCTGTCCCTCTCTAGAGCCACACTGCCAGCAGCAGTCTGTCCCTCTCTAGAGCCACACTGCCAGCAGCAGTCTGTCCCTCTCTAGAGCCACACTGCCAGCAGCAGTCTGTCCCTCTCCAGAGCCACACTGCCAGCAGCAGTCTGTCCCTCTCTAGAGCCACACTGCCAGCAGCAGTCTGTCCCTCTCTAGAGCCACACTGCCAGCAGCAGTCTGTCCCTCTCTAGAGCCACACTGCCAGCAGCAGTCTGTCCCTTTCTAGCTAGAGCCACACTGCCAGCAGCAGTCTGTCCCTCTCTAGAGCCACACTGCCAGCAGCAGTCTGTCCCTTTCTAGCTAGAGCCACACTGCCAGCAGCAGTCTGTCCCTCTCTAGAGCCACACTGCCTCCAGCAGCAGTCTGTCCCTCTCTAGAGCCACACTGCCAGCAGCAGTCTGTCCCCTCTCCAGAGCCACACTGCCAGCAGCAGTCTGTCCCTTTCTAGCTAGAGCCACACTGCCAGCAGCAGTCTGTCCCTCTCTAGAGCCACACTGCCTCCAGCAGCAGTCTGTCCCTCTCTAGAGCCACACTGCCAGCAGCAGTCTGTCCCTCTCTAGAGCCACACTGCCAGCAGCAGTCTGTCCCTCTCTAGAGCCACACTGCCAGCAGCAGTCTGTCCCTCTCTAGAGCCACACTGCCAGCAGCAGTCTGTCCCTCTCTAGAGCCACACTGCCAGCAGCAGTCTGTCCCTCTCTAGAGCCACACTGCCAGCAGCAGTCTGTCCCTCTCCAGAGCCACACTGCCAGCAGCAGTCTGTCCCTCTCTAGAGCCACACTGCCAGCAGCAGTCTGTCCCTCTCTAGAGCCACACTGCCAGCAGCAGTCTGTCCCTCTCTAGAGCCACACTGCCAGCAGCAGTCTGTCCCTTTCTAGCTAGAGCCACACTGCCAGCAGCAGTCTGTCCCTTTCTAGCTAGAGCCACACTGCCAGCAGCAGTCTGTCCCTCTCTAGAGCCACACTGCCTCCAGCAGCAGTCTGTCCCTCTCTAGAGCCACACTGCCAGCAGCAGTCTGTCCCTCTCCAGAGCCACACTGCCAGCAGCAGTCTGTCCCTTTCTAGCTAGAGCCACACTGCCAGCAGCAGTCTGTCCCTCTCTAGAGCCACACTGCCTCCAGCAGCAGTCTGTCCCTCTCTAGAGCCACACTGCCAGCAGCAGTCTGTCCCTCTCTAGAGCCACACTGCCAGCAGCAGTCTGTCCCTCTCTAGAGCCACACTGCCAGCAGCAGTCTGTCCCTCTCTAGAGCCACACTGCCAGCAGCAGTCTGTCCCTCTCTAGAGCCACACTGCCAGCAGCAGTCTGTCCCTCTCTAGAGCCACACTGCCAGCAGCAGTCTGTCCCTCTCCAGAGCCACACTGCCAGCAGCAGTCTGTCCCTCTCTAGAGCCACACTGCCAGCAGCAGTCTGTCCCTCTCTAGAGCCACACTGCCAGCAGCAGTCTGTCCCTCTCTAGAGCCACACTGCCAGCAGCAGTCTGTCCCTTTCTAGCTAGAGCCACACTGCCAGCAGCAGTCTGTCCCTCTCTAGAGCCACACTGCCTCCAGCAGCAGTCTGTCCCTCTCTAGAGCCACACTGCCAGCAGCAGTCTGTCCCTTTCTAGCTAGAGCCACACTGCCAGCAGCAGTCTGTCCCTCTCTAGAGCCACACTGCCAGCAGCAGTCTGTCCCTCTCTAGAGCCACACTGCCTCCAGCAGCAGTCTGTCCCTCTCTAGAGCCACACTGCCAGCAGCAGTCTGTCCCTTTCTAGCTAGAGCCACACTGCCAGCAGTGAGCTCTGCCTTCAGCCCCTGGCCGTGGAGCTGCTGCTGAGTGCATTCTGTCACTGCCAAGCTCCAGGGTTGGCAGTCAAGGAAGGATTAAGCTGCATGGACTGCTAGGAAGCTCCTCCCTGACTGCAGACCCTCCATTCAAACATTACCTCTCCCAAGCCCATTTTACCCCTGCCCTGCTCCTCCAGCAGGGAACTGCTGCTGCTGCTGCTGCTGCGGCTCTGGGGGGCAACGACCAAGAAACACAACCTGCTAATCCCTCAACTGCTGCTAGGCCCTTGTGAAAGTCTCCCACACTGCAATGCTCTGGAAGCATGTCCCCCTTCTGGCTCCCACTTGCTAGTAAGAGCCAGAAGGAAGCTTTTGAAGTGCAAAAGAAAGGTGACCTCAGCTCCAGAGCAGGGGCCTGAAGGGAAAACCTCAAGTACAAAAGCCACTACCAGAGTGAAGGCAATGACTCCACCTGCAAGAGCAGGGGTGGGTGGCTTGTGCCTCCAGAATTCAGCCCCAAGTGGAAAGAAGGAGGCTGACACCTGATTCCCAAGTGCAGATGTGGCAAGGCAGAGCAGCTGGATAGCTTCTCAGGAGGAAAGCTGCAGAGGAAGCAGCACAGGGCTCCAGGAGCCAGGCTCCAGGCTGCAGCCCTCGGCTCCCAGCAGCCTGCTGGCTGATGTGGGAGGATGAGCCAGGCCCTGGAGGCTGCACCCAGCTGCCAGCCACTTACCAAAGAGCTCAATGTAGACTTCCTGCAGGGTGTGGGCACTGCAGAACTGGTTCAGCTCATGGTGAATCTTGTTGAAGATCAAGGTCTTGTCGTAGTCGGCGGTGTAGTTCCGCACGATGTCGTACACTGGGGGAGGGAGAGAACGAGCAGAGGTCACCCCCCACTGCTGCCTGCAGGGCCCCCACCACAGAGCAACAGCTTGGAGTGGCAGGAGAGCACTGCAGCACTGCCACAGGGGCATGGGGCATCCCCAGGACTTGGCTGCTCTGCCCAGCTGTCAGTGAGGGGGAGGCGGGAGAAGAAGCTGCAGGTGTCCCCTGCAGCAGCACTACTGGGGGGTAGAGAAGCACAGTGCCAGAGGTGCTCAGCACCCCTCCTGGACACCCAGCAGCACTGCTGGGGGGGTAGAGAAGCACAGTGCCAGAGGTGCTCAGCACCCCTCCTGGACAGCCAGCAGCACTGCTGGGGGGGTAGAGAAGCACAGTGCCAGAGGTGCTCAGCACCCCTCCTGGACAGCCAGCAGCACTGCTGGGGGGGTAGAGAAGCACAGTGCCAGAGGTGCTCAGCACCCCTCCTGGACAGCCAGCAGCACTGCTGGGGGGGTAGAGAAGCACAGTGCCAGAGGTGCTCAGCACCCCTCCTGGACAGCCAGCAGCACTGCTGGGGGGGTAGAGAAGCACAGTGCCAGATGTGCTCAGCACCCCTCCTGAACACCCAGCACCCCTGGGCCCAGCATCATTGCTTTCCCAGGGGATACTGAAGTGGTCAGAGCCCCTGCCAGGAGTGCCAGGGTCTGTGCTCATGAGGCTTCCTCTGGGCTTCTAGAGGCAGCTTCACCTCTTCCTCCTCACTAAGAGGGTTGTCTGCAGCAGTCCAGGACCATACTGGGGGAGAGGTTGGACTGGGTGATCTTGAAGGTCTTTTCCAGCCTGGTTAAGTTCTGTGATATGGAATCACAGACTCCCAGAGCTGGCAGGGCTGGAAGGGACCCCAAGGCTCAGCCAGTGCCAACCCCCTGCCATGGGCAGGGACACCTCACACTGCAGCAGGTTGCTCACAGCCACCTCCAGCCTGGCTGCAAACACCTCCAGGCAGGAGGCTTCCACCACCTCCCTGGGCAACCTGGGCCAGGCTCTCACCACCCTCCTGGCCAACAACTTCTTCCTCACAGCCAATCTCAAGCTCCCCACTTCTCCTTTGGCTCCATCCCCCCAGTCCTATCCCTCCCTCACCCCCTCCCAAGTCCTTCCCCAGCTTGCTTGCAGCCCCCTGCAGCTCCTGGCAGGCCACCAGAAGCTCTCCTGGGAGCCTTCTCCTCTCCAGCCTGCACAAGCCCAACTCTCTCAGGCTGTCTGCAGAGCAGAGCAGCTCCAGCCCTCTGCTCCTCCTCCTGGCCCTTCTCTGGACCCCTTCCAGCCCCTCCAGAGCCTTCCTGTGCTGGGGGCTCCAGAACTGGACACAGTTCATGTAACTTTAGAGGGCAATGTAATTACAGCAAGATACACTGCATGACCCTGCTTTACCATCTGCACAAACACAGCAACCAGTAAAGCTTGTCCAGGACCTGAAGAGACACTGCCACAAAGGGGGGGAAAGCCTCATTCCCACCATTCCAACTTGAATTCACCCTCAGCAATGCACTGAGCTATGCTGCTGGAAAACTAAACCCAACTCTGAGTCTTTGGTCCAGTAGCTGGAGAAAGATGAAGGTCAAGAGGCTTTACCAGGTGTGATTTGCCTTTTCAGCTGTCCCAGGAGCTGAGCTGGCAAGGCCCTGTGGGCTATCTCTAGTTAATTTAGTCTCACAGGTGGTTTTCCTTTCACAAGACCACAGGCTCAGAGGATGTGAGGGGTTGGAAGGGAGCTCTGGAGAGCTTCCAGTTCCAGCCCCTGCCAGGGCAGGAGCAGAGAACCCAGCACAGGGCACACAGGAACACATCCAGACAGGGCTGCAAAGGCTCCACAGAAGGAGACTCCACAACCTCTCTGGGCAGCCTGCTCCAGGCCTCTGGGACACTTGGAGTGCAGAAGTTCCTCCTCATGCTGAGCTGCAGCCTCCTGTGCTGCAGAAACAGGATTGCTGCAGCATCCTTCACTGCACCTCTGCCAGGGCACTGCTATGGAGTGGTTCTCCTGTGAAATGCCCCAGATCCTGGAGCTCTCACAGTCTCACAGTATCACTAAGGTTGGAAGAGACCTTGAGGATCATCGAGTCCAACCTGGCACCACAGACCTCATGACTAGACCATGGCACCAAGTGCCACATCCAATCCCCTCTTGAACACCTCCAGGGATGGGGACTCCACCACCTCCCTGGGCAGCACATCCCAATGGCTAACAGCTCTCTCTGGGAAGAACTTTCTCCTCACTTCAAGTCTAAACCTCCCCTGGCACAGCTTGAGACTGTGTCCTCTTGTTCTGGTGCTGGTTGCCTGGGAGAAGAGACCAACCCCCACCTGGCTACAATCACCTTTCAGGGAGTTGTAGAGGGCAATGAGGTCTCCCCTGAGCCTCCTCTTCTGCAGGCTAAGCAACCCCAGCTCCCTCAGCCTCTCCTCACAGGGCTGTGCTCAAGGCCTCTCCCCAGCCTTGTTGCCCTTCTCTGGACACCTTCAAGTCTCTCAATGTCCTTCCTAAACTGAGGGGCCCAGAACTGGACACAGCACTCAAGGTGTGGCCTAAGCAGTTCCTGTGTGAGCTGCCCTGGGTGACCCTGCTCTGGCAGGGAGGGGTGGGCAGGATGATCTCTAGAGGTCCCTTCCAGCCCAGGAATGGGAATGGCTCTGTGATTCTGTCATTCCTCACATCCCTGCATGCAGAGGGCAGCAGCAATCCCAGAGCCATTCCTCACATCCCTGCATGCAGAGGGCAGAGGCAATCCCAGAGCCATTCCTCACATCCCTGCATGCAGAGGGCAGCAGCAATCCCAGAGCCATTCCTCACATCCCTGCATGCAGAGGGCAGGGGCAATCCCAGAGCCATTCCTCACATCCCTGCATGCAGAGGGCAGAGGCAATCCCAGAGCCAATCCTCACATCCCTGCATGCAGAGGGCAGCAGCAATCCCAGAGCCATTCCTCACATCCCTGCATGCAGAGGGCAGCAGCAATCCCAGAGCCATTCCTCACATCCCTGCATGCAGAGGGCAGCAGCAATCCCAGAGCCAATCCTCACATCCCTGCATGCAGAGGGCAGAGGCAATCCCAGAGCCAATCCTCACATCCCTGCATGCAGAGGGCAGCAGCAATCCCAGAGCCAATCCTCACATCCCTGCATGCAGAGGGCAGAGGCAATCCCAGAGCCAATCCTCACATCCCTGCATGCAGAGGGCAGCAGCAATCCCAGAGCCAATCCTCACATCCCTGCATGCAGAGGGCAGCAGCAATCCCAGAGCCAATCCTCACATCCCTGCATGCAGAGGGCAGCAGCAATCCCAGAGCCAATCCTCACATCCCTGCATGCAGAGGGCAGCAGCAATCCCAGAGCCAATCCTCACATCCCTGCATGCAGAGGGCAGAGGCAATCCCAGAGCCAATCCTCACATCCCTGCATGCAGAGGGCAGCAGCAATCCCAGAGCCATTCCTCACATCCCTGCATGCAGAGGGCAGCAGCAATCCCAGAGCCATTCCTCACATCCCTGCATGCAGAGGGCAGGGGCAATCCCAGAGCCATTCCTCACATCCCTGCATGCAGAGGGCAGAGGCAATCCCAGAGCCAATCCTCACATCCCTGCATGCAGAGGGCAGCAGCAATCCCAGAGCCATTCCTCACATCCCTGCATGCAGAGGGCAGAGGCAATCCCAGAGCCATTCCTCACATCCCTGCATGCAGAGGGCAGCAGCAATCCCAGAGCCAATCCTCACATCCCTGCATGCAGAGGGCAGAGGCAATCCCAGAGCCATTCCTCACATCCCTGCATGCAGAGGGCAGAGGCAATCCCAGAGCCATTCCTCACATCCCTGCATGCAGAGGGCAGAGGCAATCCCAGAGCCATTCCTCACATCCCTGCATGCAGAGGGCAGAGGCAATCCCAGAGCCATTCCTCACATCCCTGCATGCAGAGGGCAGCAGCAATCCCAGAGCCATTCCTCACATCCCTGCATGCAGAGGGCAGAGGCAATCCCAGAGCCAATCCTCACATCCCTGCATGCAGAGGGCAGCAGCAATCCCAGAGCCATTCCTCACATCCCTGCATGCAGAGGGCAGAGGCAATCCCAGAGCTGAGCTCTGAGGCTCTGTGGCTCGCAGATGAGCTGCAGGTGCTGCTGAAACTTAAGTGCCAGGGTGCTAGGAACTACGAGGCTAACAGAGCAGAGGAACTGGGAGCCTTGCAAAGCAAGACAGAGGGTGAGTGAAGGCAGGGAGATGAGAGGAGGCAGCAGCCCCAGGCTGGGGGGTACCTGCATAGGGAGCCAGCTTGTTCACCACCTCGATGCGGTCGATGTAGATCATGACGCCGCCGCTGCAGGGGAAGAGGAGCAGGAACAAGGAATGGTTACACAGAGCCACAGAATGCTGGGGGCTGGAAGAGCAGCCAGTCTAACCCCCCTGCTAGAGCAGGATCACCTTTCAGGGTCCTCCTCTGCAAGCTCCAGAGCCCTCAGCTCCCTCAGGCTCTGCTCCTGAGGAAGAGCTTCCCCTGCCTGCAGCAGCTCTGTGCCTCTGCCATGGACTCTCTCAAGCACTTCCCTGAGCTCCTTCCTGACCTGAGGGGCCCAGAGCTGGACACAAGATTCCAGCTGTGGCCTCAGCAGGGCAGAGCAGAGGGGCAGCAGAACCTCTCTCACCTCCTCCCCACAGCCCTTCTCATGCAGCCCAGGAGGCCCTTGGCCTTCTTGGCCACCACAGCTCATTGCTGGCTCCTGCTCAGCCTCCCATCCCCCAGCACCCCCAGCTCCTTGTGCCCTTCCCTGCTCTCCAGCAGCTCAGTGCCCAACCTCTCCTGCTGCCTGGGCTTCTTCTTCCCCAGCTGCCAGACCCTGCCCTTGCCCTTGGTGGCTTTCATTGCCTTGCTCCCTGCCCAGCTCTCAGCCTGCCCAGCTCTGGCTGGCAGCACAGCCTGAGGGCTGTCACCACTGCTGCCAGGTTGGTGCCAGCAGCAAACCTGCTGCCAGTGCCCTCTGTGCCCTCAGCCAGGTCACTGAGGAGCAGACTGAAGAGCTCTGGTCCCAGGGCTGAGGCCTGAGGGACTCCACTGGACACAGGCCTCCAGCCAGGCTCTGTCCCACTGACCACAGCTCTCTGACTTCTGTCCTTCAGGCAGCTCCCATCCACCTCCCTGCCCAGCCCCCAGAGCACACTGCCTGCCTGCAGCTGGGAGGATGCTGTGGGAGCCTGAGACAATGCTGCACTGAAATCAGGATCATAGAGCCACAGAATCAAGCAGGCTGGAAAAGGCCTCAGAGAGCATCAGGTCCAACCTGTGACCTAACACCCAACACCTCCTGACAACTAAACCATGGCTCCCAGTGCCACATCCACTGCTGTGGGTGTCAAATCTTCCCTGAGATCAAGACAAACCACATCCACAGCTCTGCCAGCATCCATCCACCTGCTTATGTGCTCATCAAAGGCTGTCAGGTTGGTCAGACATGACTTCCCCTTGGTAAAACCTGACTCCTCCTGATGACCCTCTTGTCCTTGACATGCCTGAGGACAGCACCAAGGATCAGTTGCTCCACTACCTTTCCAGGGCTGGAGGTGAGGCTGACAGCTCTAACAGTTCCCTGGGTAATTGCCTTGGCTCTTAACAGTGCTCCACTAAACAAAGTCATCCTTAACCCCCTTTCACTCAACTCTGAACAATTCTGAGGTGCAATCAGGTGGCAGCAAACCCCAGCTCCATGCAGGCTGCTCCCTCTCTGCAGGCTCCAGCAAGCCTGCAGAGTGCTTTTGCTGCACCTCACCCCATACTTAGCCAGCAAGGGCAAAAGGTTTTTCAACAGGGATGTGGCTGGGAGGCTCCCAGAGGCCTGGAGCAGGCTGCCCAGAGAGGTTGTGGAGTCTCCTTCTCTGGAAGTGTTCCTGTGTGCCCTGCCCTGGCAGGGGGGTTGGACTGGATGATCTCCAGGGATTCCTTCCAGCCCCTGACACTCTGTGATGCTCCAGACACCTCATTAGAAGCAGCCTGTAGGCAATTGTCTCCCCCAGAGGCTGCAGGGTGAGCAGAGGAGAGAGGGAATCAGGGACAGGGCTTAATCCCAGCCTGTTCTGCTCCTCCTGCTGTGGCTTTTAGTAGCTCACACCCACCCCTGGCTACCTGCAAGGCTGGGGAACAGCACAAACTCCCCAGCCCATTAAAAACCCAAACCCTTCAACAGCTCCTCAGTCTCTCAGAGCATATTTAAAGCACAGCTCCCCTGCAAGCTCCTCCTCAGGGCAAAGGCAAATCACAAAGCAGCAGCAGCAGCTGTAGCAGAGAGTGTTCAGAGACAACTGGCTCCCAGAAGCAGGCCTCCTACCTCTCCCAACCCTCTCTGGTGGTTTAATTCCAACACATTGCCCTTGACAAACTCAGTTTCCTCCTCTGCAGATGTTAAATCTCTGGCAGCTGAAAGGTCAAGCCTCCAGCAACCCTACCCCCACAACCCCATCTGCCCTCTCTGGTCTGCAAAGCTGCCTGGCCATGGCAAGCTAGGAGCCTCAGTTCCCCCAGCTCAGCCTCCCTGTCCCCAGGGGAGGGGAGAAGGGAAGGGAGAAGGGAAGGGAAGGGAGAAGGGAAGGGAGAAGGGAAGGGAAGGGAGAAGGGAAGGGAGAAGGGAAGGGAGAAGGGAAGGGAAGGGAGAAGGGAAGGGAGAAGGGAAGGGAGAAGGGAAGGGAGAAGGGAAGGGAGAAGGGAAGGGAGAAGGGAAGGGAAGGGAGAAGGGAAGGGAAGGGAGAAGGGAAGGGAAGGGAGAAGGGAAGGGAAGGGAGAAGGGAAGGGAAGGGAGAAGGGAAGGGAAGGGAGAAGGGAAGGGAAGGGAGAAGGGAAGGGAGAAGGGAAGGGAGAAGGGAAGGGAGAAGGGAAGGGAGAAGGGAAGGGAGAAGGGAAGGGAGAAGGGAAGGGAAGGGAGAAGGGAAGGGAGAAGGGAAGGGAAGGGAGAAGGGAAGGGAGAAGGGAAGGGAGAAGGGAAGGGAGAAGGGAAGGGAGAAGGGAAGGGAGAAGGGAAGGGAGAAGGGAAGGGAGAAGGGAAGGGAGAAGGGAAGGGAGAAGGGAAGGGAAGGGAGAAGGGAAGGGAGAAGGGAAGGGAAGGGAGAAGGGAAGGGAAGGGAGAAGGGAAGGGAAGGGAGAAGGGAAGGGAGAAGGGAAGGGAGAAGGGAAGGGAGAAGGGAAGGGAGAAGGGAAGGGAGAAGGGAAGGGAGAAGGGAAGGGAAGGGAGAAGGGAAGGGAAGGGAGAAGGGAAGGGAAGGGAGAAGGGAAGGGAGAAGGGAAGGGAGAAGGGAAGGGAGAAGGGAAGGGAGAAGGGAAGGGAGAAGGGAAGGGAGAAGGGAAGGGAGAAGGGAAGGGAGAAGGGAAGGGAAGGGAGAAGGGAAGGGAAGGGAGAAGGGAAGGGAAGGGAGAAGGGAAGGGAAGGGAGAAGGGAAGGGAAGGGAGAAGGGAAGGGAAGGGAGAAGGGAAGGGAAGGGAGAAGGGAAGGGAAGGGGGAAGGGAAGGGAAGGGGGAAGGGAAGGGAAGGGGGAAGGGAAGGGGGAAGGGAAGGGGCACGGGAAGGGTGAAGGGAAGGGGGAAGGGAAGGGAGAAGGGAAGGGGGAAGGGAAGGGGGAAGGGAAGGGGGAAGGGAAGGGGGAAGGGAAGGGGGAAGGGAAGGGGGAAGGGAAGGGGGAAGGGAAGGGGGAAGGGAAGGGGGAAGGGAAGGGGGAAGGGAAGGGGGAAGGGAAGGGGGAAGGGAAGGGGGAAGGGAAGGGGGAAGGGAAGGGGGAAGGGAAGGGGGAAGGGAAGGGGGAAGGGAAGGGGTAAGGGAAGGGGAAGGGAAGGGGGACGGGAAGGGGGAAGGGAAGGGGGAAGGGAAGGGGGAAGGGAAGGGAGCAGGCGGGAAGGGGGAAGGGAAGGGGGAAGGGAAGGGGGAAGGGAAGGGGGAAGGGAAGGGGGAAGGGAAGGGGGAAGGGAAGGGGGAAGGGAAGGGGGAAGGGAAGGGGAAGGGAAGGGGGAAGGGAAGGGGGAAGGGAAGGGGGAAGGGAAGGGGGAAGGGAAGGGGGAAGGGAAGGGGGAAGGGAAGGGGAAGGGAAGGGGGAAGGGAAGGGGGAAGGGAAGGGGGAAGGGAAGGGGGAAGGGAAGGGGAGGGGAAGGGAAGGGAGGGGGAAGGGAGAAGGGAAGGGAAGGGAGAAGGGAAGGGAAGGGAGAAGGGAAGGGAAGGGAATAGAATACAATACACCAGGTTGGAAAGGACCTTGGAGATCATCAAGTCCAGCCTATCCCCCAGCACCATCTGATCAACCAAACCATGGCACCAAGGGCCTCATCCAGGCTCTTCCTGAACACCTCCAGGGATAGGGACTCCACCACCTCCCTGGGCAGCACATCCCAAGGGCCAACAACTCTCTATGGGAGGAACTTTCTCCTCACCTTCAACCTAAACCTGCAGCCAGGCACCAGTGCTGTGCCCCAGGGATCAGTGCTGGGCCCCAGCCTGGTCAATCTCTTTATTGATGATCTGCAGGAGGGGATGGAGGCCATCAGCAGGAAATTTGCAGCTGACACCCAGCTGGGGGCAGGAGCTGAGCTGTCAGAGGGTAGGAGAGCTCTGCAGAGGGACCTTGCCAGGCTGGGCAGATGGGCAGAGGCCAACAGGATGGCACTGAACAAGTCCCAGTGCCAGGGGCTGCACATTGGCCACAGCAACCCCAGGCAGTGCTACAGGCTGGGGACAGAGTGGCTGAGAGCAGCCAGGCAGAGAGGGACCTGGGGGTGGTGGTGGACAGCAGCTGAACAGGAGCCAGCAGTGTGCCCAGGGGGCCAAGAAGGCCAAGGGCATCCTGGCCTGCAGCAGGAAGAGTGTGGCCAGCAGGAGCAGGGAAGTCCTTGTGCCCTGTGCTCAGCACTGCTTAGGCCACACCTTGAGTCCTGTGTCCAGTTCTGGGCTCCTCAGGTTAGGAAAGAGGTTGAGCTGCTGGAAGGTGTCCAGAGAAGGGCAACAAAGCTGGGGAGGGGTCTGGGGCACAGCCCTGTGAGGAGAGGCTGAGGGAGCTGGGGTTGCTTAGCCTGCAGAAGAGGAGGCTCAGGGGAGACCTTCTTGCTCTCTCCAACTCCCTGCAGGGAGGTTGCAGCCAGGTGGGGGTTGGTCTCTGCTCCCAGGCAAGCAGCACCAGAACAAGAGGACACAGTCTCAGGCTGTGCCAGGGGAGGTTCAGGCTGGGTGTTAGGAAGAAATTCTTCCCAGCAAGAGAGATTGGCCTTTGGGAAGTGCTGCCCAGGGAGGTGGTGGAGTCCCCATCCCTGGAGGTGTTCAAGAGGGGATTGGATGTGGCATTGGAGCCATGGTTTAGCTGTCAGGAGGTGTTGGGTGACAGCTTGGACCTGATGAGCTCTGAGGCCTTTTCCAGCCTGGTTGATTCTGTGACTCTGTGATGTACTCCACTTGTGTAAATGTAATCTTCTGTTGCTTCCCAGTCCTGAGGCAGTGTGGTGAAATACTCCTTAGGGTAGACTTCCCTTTGCTTGGGGTGCAAACCCAAGCCACAACACTCTTCAAGCCAGTGCTTGGGAATACTTTGCTCCTCTATAAGCAGCATATTGAAGCCATTTTCCACCACTTTCTCAGTGGTCAGCAGAGTGGCTGTGAGGAAAACTGCAGGACAGTCCCAGGAAGGAGAAGGGCAGACACCCAAAGAGCTCAGAGCAGAAAGGTTCTACCTGCTGTAATTACACAGGTTGGGTTTCAGAGGTGACAGATGTTTCAGGAAGGACAGGGCCTGGGCACAAAATATTTCCACATCCCAGGATGGGAGGGGTTGGAAGGGAGCTCTGGAGAGCTGCCAGTGCCAGCCCCTGCCAGAGCAGGAGCAGAGAACCCAGCACAGGGCACACAGGAACACAGCCAGACAGGGCTGCAAAGGTTCCACAACCTCTCTGGGCAGCCTGCTCCAGGCCTCTGGCAGCCTCCCAGGCAAGAAGTTCCTCCTCATGCTGAGCTGCAACCTCCTGGCCTGCACTTTCCATCCCTTGCCCCTTGGCCTATGGCAGGGCACAGTGAGCAGAGCCTGGCCCTGGCCCTTCCTGCCTGACCCCCAGCCCTCAGCTCTTGAGAGACATTGCTCAGATCCCTCTCAGCCTTCTCCTCTCCACACTCAGCAGCCCCAGGGCTCTCAGCCTCTGCTCAGCAGCAGTGCTCCAGGCCCTTCAGCATTCTTGCAGCCCTCCCTTGGCCTCTCCCCAGCAGATCCCTGTCCCTCCTGAGCTGGGGAGCCCAGAGCTGGCTGCAAGATTGCAGCTGGGGCCTCAGCAGGGCAGAGCAGAGGGGGAGGAGAAGCTCCTTGGCTCTGCTGGCCACACTCTGCTGAGTGCAGCCCAGGAGCCCCTTGGCCTTCTTGGCCCCCAGGGCACATTGCTGTGCCCTGCAGAACTTGCTGCCCCCCAGCACTCCCAGGTGCTTCTCCTTGGGGCTGCTCTCCAGCAGATCCCCTCCCAGCCTGTGCTGCTGCAGGTTATTCTTCCTGCCCAGCTGCAGGGCTCTGCTCTCATCCTTGCTGAGCCTCAGGAGGTTCCTCCCTGCCCAGCTCTCAGCCCATCCAAGGCTCATCCAATGGCCTCAGAACCCCAGGGTGTCTCTCCAAAGCCTCCCAGTTTGGTATCATCAGCAATCTTGTTGAGCAGACTCTCATCCAGATCTCAGTGCTATAAATGGGAGCAGATGAAGCAGAAATTTGGGATGGGACCAGGCACACCACCACTGGGAAGCTTCCTAATGCAGCTGAGGATATGCTAAACCTGAGTTTGGTGGAAGGGAAACTCAGGCTTCAAACCCCAGTGGTTTCATTTAGAATCACAGAGCTGGCAGGGCTGGAAGGGAGCTCAAGGCTCAGCCAGTGCCAACCCCCTGCCATGGGCAGGGACACCTCACACTGCAGCAGGTTGCTCACAGCCACCTCCAGCCTGGCTGCAAACACCTCCAGGCAGGAGGCTTCCACCACCTCCCTGGGCAACCTGGGCCAGGCTCTCACCACCCTCCTGGCCAACAACTTCTTCCTCACAGCCAATCTCAAGCTCCCCACTTCTACTTTGGCTCCATCCCCCCCAGTCCTATCCCTCCCTCACCCCCTCCCAAGTCCCTCCCCAGCTTGCTTGCAGCCCCCTGCAGCTCCTGGCAGGCCACCAGAAGCTCTCCTGGAAGCCTTCTCCTCTCCAGCCTGCACAAGCCCAACTCTCTCAGGCTGTCTGCAGAGCAGAGCAGCTCCAGCCCTCTGCTCCTCCTCCTGGCCCTGCTCTGGACACCTTCCAGAGATGGAAAGTGTTTAGGGCCTGTCCCTGTAATGCAGTTGGAGGTGGGAGAGGGACATTCCAGGCCTGGTCCATCTGTTGTGTATCAGCCAGTGTTTTCTGCTGGCAGTGTGGATTGACAGCTTCAGCCTGGAGCAGGCTTAGGCTTTGGCTTCCAACTGCAGCACACTGAAAGGCTCCTGCAGCAACACCTGAGAAGTGGACAGAGATACTGGGACCTTTGGTCTGAGGGATCACCAATGATTAACCAGGAGGCTGCTCCACCCCTTCAGCCTAACTCACTGCTCAGGGTTTCAAAGCACATTCACAGCCTGTGACTTCACAGCCACCTGGTTGCACAACTGAAGCCTGCAGCCCTGAAATGCAACTGGAGTGCACTGAGCAAACAGCCCAGAATGAAGCTCAACCATTCAGCTCCTGAGTCACAGCATGGCCAAGGCTGGCAGGCACCTTTGGAGCTCATCTTGCCCAACCTCCCTGCTCAAGCAAGGTCAAAGCAGCACAGATGAACATCTAGAATCACAGAATCAAGCAGGCTGGAAAAGACCTCAGAGATCATCAGGTCCAACCTAGGACCTAATACCCAGCACCTCCTGACAGCTAAACCATGGCTCCAAGTGCCACATCCGATCCCCTCTTGAACACCTCCAGGGATGGGGACTCCACCACCTCCCTGGGCAGCACATCCCAAGGCCCTAAACCTCCCCTGGCACAGCTGGAGACTGTGTCCTCTTGTTCTGGTGCTGGGTGCCTGGGAGAAGAGACCAACCCCCACCTGGCTACAACCTCCCTGCAGGGAGTTGCAGAGAGCAAGAAGGTCTCCCCTGAGCCTCCTCTTCTGCAGGCTAAGCAACCCCAGCTCCCTCAGCCTCTCCTCACAGGGCTGTGCCCCAGACCCCTCCCCAGCTCTGTTGCCCTTCTCTGGACACCTTCCAGCAGCTCAACCTCTTTCCTAACCTGAGGAGCCCAGAGCTGGACACAGGACTCAAGGTGTGGCCTAAGCAGTGCTGAGTCCAGGGGCACAATGACCTCCCTGCTCCTGCTGGCCACACTCTTCCTGCTGCAGGCCAGGATGCCCTTGGCCTTCTTGGCCCCCTGGGCACACTGCAGGCTCCTGTTCAGCTGCTCTCCTCCAGTACTCCACAGTATTTCTGTTTAAAAGACCAAAAGGGCAGCATGACTTGGCTGGTGGCAAACAACAACCACAACATGGAAAGGATTCCTCCTTGCTCATTCTCACTCTCTCTTCACCTCAGATGACAGAGCAGTGCCACTGAGCACAGACTCACAGAATGGGTTGGGTTGGAAGGGACCTCAAAGCTCATCCAGCTCCAAGCCCCTGCCATGGGCAGGGACACCTCCCACCAGCCCAGGCTGCTCAGGGCCTCATCCAGCCTGGCCTTCAACACTGCCAGGGTTGCAGCCTCCACAGCTTCTCTGGGCAGCCTCTTCCAGGGCCTCACCACCCTCCTGGGGAAGAATTTCCTACTAAAGCTGGATTCAAATCCAGCTTCTTCCTGCTTGGAGCCATCACCCCTTGTCCTGTCACTGAGAGCCTTTGTCCCTCTCCAGCTCTCCTGTAGCCCCCTCCCAATACTGCCAGACTGCCCTCAAGTCTTCTCTAGGCTGGCCAAGCCCAGCTCTCCCAGCCTGCCCTCACAGCAGAGAGGTTTTGCAGCCCTTGGATCATTTGAGTGGCCTCCTCTGGCTGCTCCCAAAGGATTCTAGAAAGCTCATTTCCTTGAGCTGCTTTTGGAATGAGCCAGCTCCCAGCAGGAGGCTTTGCCCTCCCCACTGACTTTTACCCACTGCTGGGCTCAGCACTTTCCTCAGCCACAAGCTCCAGGACAGAGACAGCAGAAAGCAGAGAGCAGCAGGCAATGGTCTGTGAGAAGCAGTGAGGGAAGACCCCAGGAAAAATCAGAAGGCTGTCCCTGACAATGCAAATCCCCTCTGAACATCAGTGCCAGTGGAAGCAAGAACTCCTTCCCATGCATGTGCACAGGCTCACAGGATGGTAGAGGCTGGAAGGGAGCTCTGGAGAGCTGCCAGTGCCAGCCCCTGCCAGAGCAGCAGCAGAGAACCCAGCACAGGGCACACAGGAACACATCCAGACAGGGCTGCAAAGGCTCCACAGAAGGAGACTCCACAACCTCTCTGGGCAGCCTGCTCCAGGCCTCTGGGAGCCTCCCAGGCAAGAAGTTCCTCCTCATGCTGAGCTGCAACCTGCTGGCCTGCACTTTCCATCCCTTGCCCCTTGGCCTATGGCAGGGCACAGTGAGCAGAGCCTGGCCCTGGCCCTTCCTGCCTGCCCCCCAGCCCTCACACACAGTCATGTATGCACCCACAGGTGAGGGACTATCAGCACAGCCCAGCTCCATCTCTTGCTTGGCTGGAGGTCACCACGGCAGGGGACGCAACACAGCCCCTGCTGCTGGTTTGTTTAGGGCATGTCCCTTTGCCTCTGCTGTCACAGCAGTGTGGAGTGACAGGCTGCACACCACACAGCAGACTGCATCTGCTCAGCAGCAGGAGAAGCACAAGGGAACAACATACCTGGTCCCACAGGGCACGTTCTTCACTTCATCAGTCTGCAACGTGGTCTGAAACAAAAGGACAAAGCCACTCACTCTCCATTCCCAGGAAGAGGAACTGGCCCCTGGGAAGTGCTGCCCAGGGAGGTGGTGGAGGCCCCATCCCTGCAGGTGTTCAAGAAAGGCTTGGATGTGGCACTTGGAGCCATGGGTTAGCTGTCAGGAGGTGTTGGGTGACAGGTTGGACTTGATGAGCTCTGAGGTCTTTTCCAACCTGGTTGAATCTGTGGCCCTGTGGTTTCTTCCACAGCCATTACATAGGGGCACAGAGCCAAAACCAGGTTCTCTGCCTCCCCCCTGACTTCTGCAGGGCTGGGCACAAGATTGTTTCCCCATTGTCTTCTGGAAGACAGGAAGGCAGTCATGCTCATTGCCCTACTTCCATGTAAACATGAGGAAATTCTTTTCCTTGTGAGGGTGCCAGAGGCCTGGAGCAGGCTGCCCAGGGGGGTTGTGGAGTCTCCTTCTGTGGAGTTATTCCAACCCCACCTGGATGTGTTCCTGTGTGGTCACAAGAGCATCATAGGTGACCCTCCTCTGGCAGGGGGCTTGGACTGGATGAAACTGCAAGACCCCTTTCAACTCCTGACATTCTGTGACTCTCAGCTCCTGCAGCACTAAGGCCTGCAGCCCTCCCAGGGCCACCAACACAGCCCTCCCTCCCTCCCAGAGCAAGATGTCCCCTGCCCCAAGCAATGCACACCCATGCTGTGGAGCCTGAACCAAAAGGACAAGTCCCAGAGCACAGCTGGGTTTGGCACCTCAAGGCAAGAGGAACTAAGGGCTTAATGGAACCACAGAACTGGCAGGGCTGGAAGGGACCTCAAGGCTCAGCCTGCCATGGGCCCTGCCATCTGCTGGCAGGCAATGCTTTGGTCCTTGAAGGGGAACAAACCACAGTGCATGCTGCCTGATTTCTGACCCTGCTGCTCTTTCAGTCTTTCCCTTCCCACCTTGCTTGGCACCATTTGTGTTCTGCACCACTGTTAACTTCTCCTTCCACACCTGCAGTCTCCCATGAAGCCTGGAAAAGGATCTGCTTTTGCCTGTGGGCCACACACATTTGTCTGCTTGTGCTCTTTCAGACTACTGCTGCAGGCTCTCAGCTTCATTGCTGACTTTGCCTCTCTCTTCCTTTGTGGAAGTAAGGCACATCTCCCCAGAGCCTAAGGTGCTGAAGCTTGGCTTCTCCCCTCTAAGGCTTTGTCTCCTGGTTGTGCCTGAAGTGTGGGAAGCAGGCAAAACCATGAGAATCCATCGTGGAAGGGGGAGCTGCAGTGCAAAGGTGCACTCCTTAGAATCCCAGAGCTGGCAGGGCTGGAAGGGAGCTCAAGGCTCAGCCAGTGCCAACCCCCTGCCATGGGCAGGGACACCTCACACTGCAGCAGGTTGCTCACAGCCACCTCCAGCCTGGCTGCAAACACCTCCAGGCAGGAGGCTTCCACCACCTCCCTGGGCAACCTGGGCCAGGCTCTCACCACCCTCCTGGGCAACAACTTCTTCCTCACAGCCAATCTCAAGCTCCCCACTTCTACTTTGGCTCCATCCCCCCCAGTCCTAGCCCTCCCTCACCCCCTCCCAAGTCCCTCCCCAGCTTGCTTGCAGCCCCCTGCAGCTCCTGGCAGGCCACCAGAAGCTCTCCTGGGAGCCTTCTCCTCTGCAGCCTGCACAAGCCCAACTCTCTCAGGCTGTCTGCAGAGCAGAGCAGCTCCAGCCCTCTGCTCCTCCTCCTGGCCCTTCACTGGACCCCTTCCAGCCCCTCCAGATCTTTCTTGTAATCATCAATACTGGGATCATCAAGTCCAAGTGTCAACCCAATGCTACCATGTGCCACATCCTCCTAGGAGCTCTTTCCTGACTTCCATGCTACTGAGCCCCCCTGCAAACACTAGTGGCTCAAGTTCCCTCCCCCACCAAGATCTGTCCCCACTGCCCCACTTCCAGGGTGAGAGGATACTGACCTGCACAGATTTGAAGGTGGTGATGAAGGGGAGCATGATGTGGTAGCCTGGGCCACTAGGACTGGTTAGCAATGCACCACCCCTATGGAGAGAGAGAGGGAAACGGGGAAGAGGCTCAAGCAACTGGGAAATAGTGAAGTGCTAGCTGGGAATACTGAATGGGGACATCTGAACTGCCAGGGGTCACAGCTGTGGGAGGACAAATTTCTATTACTCACCTGCACCAAACTGGTCCCCCTGCTTTAGCAGGGCCTGACCTGGAGGGATGCTTGCTCCACAAACATTTCCAGGACTCAGGGGTACTGGTGGATGAGAAGCTCAATGTGAGCCAGCAGTGTGCATCTGCAGCCCAGAGAGCCAAGCTGAGCCTGGGCTGCAGCAAGAGAAGTGTGGCCAGCAGGGCCAGGGAGGGGATTCTGCCCCTCTGCTCCACAGCCCACAGCTGGAGCTCTGGGGCCAGGTCTGGAGCCCCCAGCACAGGAAGGCTCTGGAGGGGCTGGAAGGGGTCCAGAGAAGGGCCAGGAGGAGGAGCAGAGGGCTGGAGCTGCTCTGCTCTGCAGACAGCCTGAGAGAGTTGGGCTTGTGCAGGCTGGAGAGGAGAAGGCTCCCAGGAGAGCTTCTGGTGGCCTTCCAGGAGCTGCAGGGGGCTGCAAGCAAGCTGGGGAGGGACTTGGGAGGGGGTGAGGGAGGGATAGGACTGGGGGGAATGGAGCCAAAGTAGAAGTGGGGAGCTTGAGATTGGCTGTGAGGAAGAAGTTGTTGGCCAGGAGGGTGGTGAGAGCCTGGCCCAGGTTGCCCAGGGAGGTGGTGGAAGCCTCCTGCCTGGAGGTGTTTGCAGCCAGGCTGGAGGTGGCTGTGAGTGGCTGCTTGAAATATAAAGAGCACTGAGGCAGCCTGGGACTGGCTGAGCCTTGAGGTCCCTTCCAGCCCTGTGATTTCCCTGGGCCCTGTTGAGCAATGACCTTTTGGAGAGGGCAGGTGCTGTTACAGCCTCCCAGCACTACAGAGAGCTTCAAAGCCATGGATTCTCCTCTGCAAACAGTTCACTGGTAACCATGGCAAAGCCCAGCAGCTGATGGGATGCTGCCAGCTTGGATTTCCACAAGGCCCTCAGCACAGTTCCCTACCCAAGGCACAAAGAAAACCCCCGGGGCCCAGCAGGTGGTTAACAGGCAAGGAGAGCTCCAAGCAACCAATCCTCCCAGTGCAGAGAGGTCTCCTGCAGCATCCCACCAGGGCCTGCTCTCCAGGAAAGGGCAGAGCAGTGCAGAGGGAATGGGCCCACAGTGGCCAGTGCAAGGGTAGGAGAAACAGGGCAGAAGTAGAGCAGAAACAGCACAAAAAAACGCAGAGAGGCTGCTCATGGACTTCCCTGCTCCTTTTACTCAGACCTGAAGGCAAGTCTGGTGCAGAAGTGTCTCTTGGTGACTGTGTGTCAGCCTGTAGCCTGACAAGGAGATGTTCTACAGATGTGACTCAGGGCAGCTACAAGCCCCATGCAGCGAGGCTCAGCCCACAGCCATGGGTGACAGCCCCTGATGGGAGAGGGAGGGATCAACAGCCATGAAAAGCCTGGAAAGAGCCAGAGCTTTGCAATCTAAATGGCAACTCAGAAAGGAGAGAAAGGGGGGGCTCAGGGGGAAAAGGAGGGGGGTGGAAGGGGGAAAAGAGAGGTGGGGGGGGAAGGGGGAAAAAAGGGCGCTGGGGGAAGGGAAAAGCAGCTGAGGATGCAGAAGAACCACACTCCTGGGAGTTCTGCCCAGAGCCAGAGCAGCCAGACCCGCAGCACTTCTGGTGGAAGAGAGCAGAGACGCTGCTCTGCCCACCTCGGAGGGAAACGCAGCAGAGAGGCATCACCTCCCGAGGCGAACTGGGGCCAGGGATGAGCTTCTACGGCGACAGAGAAACTTAAGGGAGCCTCCAGAAGCTGCCGAGGCAGCGGCAGGTACCAGACCGTACCTGTAATACACAGCCAGGTGCCCCTCCTCAACTTTGTGGATGGAGGCGTATAGGAAGAAGACGAGGAGTCCGGTGGCAGCTGCGACTAGGGCTCCAGCCTGAGCCATGGTCATCCTCGCATCACCTGCGGGGGGCACAGGGACCGTTACCCCCCGCCGCAGCGGCTCGCCCCGGGCTGCCGTTTAGCCGCCGCTCGCACTCGGACCCCGGTTCGCTGCGCTCCCCGACGGCGTCCGTCGTCTTCCCGGCTTCGGGACGGCGCAGCCCAGGGACGCCCGCGGCGCCCCGCAGCGGACTGCCGCCGCCTCCCCTGGCGGGCCGCCGGACCCCCGCCTCGGGCTGCTCGCAGCGAGCGGCACAGCGAGCTCCGGCTGACGGCGGCGTCCCGCCGGCGGGCGCAGGGCTCCGGCAACACCCACGGCGAACCGCCGGGCCCTGCCAGCGGCCCCTCGGCGCTGCCGCCGGCCCGCCGCGGCGCTGCCCTCGCTCCCCGCGCGCCGGGACCGGACCCCCCCCGCCCCCGGCAGCTCCCCGCCCTCCCCCTCCCCCCTCCGCCCTCCCCTTCCTCCACCTGGTACCTGCCGCGTGCCCACGCGCGGCCGAGGGCCCCGCTCCCGCCGCGCACGCGCGCCGCCCCCACCCCGCGCGGGGCGGGCTCGGGAGCGCGCTCGCCCGCGCGCCGCCGGCGGGCGCACTGCGATGACGCCAAAGGCCCGCGCGGGGCCGGCGGGAAACGGCGCGGGGGAGAGAGAGGCGCGGGGGAGAGAGAGGCGCGGGGGAGAGAGAGGCGCGGGGGAGAGAGAGGCGCGGGGGAGAGAGAGGCGCGGGGGAGAGAGAGGCGCGGGGGAGAGAGAGGCGCGGGGGAGAGAGAGGCGCGGGGGAGAGAGAGGCGCGGGGGCGAGGGGGGCAAGAGAGAGAGGCGAGGGGGGCAAGAGAGAGAGGCGAGGGGGGCAAGAGAGAGAGGCGAGGGGGGCAAGAGAGAGAGGCGAGGGGGGCAAGAGAGAGAGGCGAGGGGGGCAAGAGAGAGAGGCGCGGGGGCGAGGGGGGCAAGAGAGAGAGGCGCGGGGGGCGAGGGGGAGAGAGGCGCCGGGGGCAAGAGAGAGAGGCGCGGGGGCGAGGGGGGCAAGAGAGAGAGGCGCGGGGGCGAGGGGGGCAAGAGAGAGAGGCGCGGGGGCGAGGTGGGGCAAGAGAGAGAGGCGCGGGGGCAAGAGGGGGGGCAAGAGAGAGAGGCGCGGGGGCGAGGGGGGCAAGAGAGAGAGGCGCGGGGGCGAGGGGGGCAAGAGAGAGGCGTGGGGGCGAGGGGGGCAAGAGAGAGAGCCGCGGGTGCGAGGGGAAGAGAGGCGCGGGGGGGCGAGAGAGAGGCGAGGGGGTGAGGGGGGCGAGGGGAAGAGAGGCGCGGGGGCGAGGGGGGCAAGAGAGAGGCGAGGGGGTGAGGGGGGCAAGAAAGAGAGGCGCGGGGGCGAGGGGGGCAAGAGAGAGGCGAGGGGGTGAGGGGGGCGAGGGGAAGAGGCGCGGGGGGGAAGAGAGAGAGGCGCGGGGGCGAGGGGGAGAGGGGGGGAGAGAGGCGCGGCGGAGAGAAGGAGAGAGGCGCGGGGGAGAGGAGGAGAGAGGCGCGGGGGAGAGGAGGAGAGAGGCGCGGGGGAGAGGAGGAGAGAGGCGCGGGGGAGAGGAGGAGAGAGGCGCGGGGGAGAGGAGGAGAGAGAGGCGCGGGGGAGAGGCGGAGAGAGGCGCGGGGGAGAGGAGGAGAGAGGCGCGGCGGAGAGAAGGAGAGAGGCGCGGGGGAGAGGAGGAGAGCGGCGCGGCGGAGAGGAGGAGAGAGGCGCGGGGGAGAGGAGGAGAGAGGCGCGGGGGAGAGGAGGAGAGAGGCGCGGCGGAGAGAAGGAGAGAGGCGCGGGGGAGAGGAGGAGAGAGGCGCGGCGCGGCTCGGCTCGGCGGCTTTATTGCGGCCGTGCTGGCCGTGACACACACACAGCACCCGCACAGGCACGGCGCGCCGCAGCGCTCGCCCCGGGCGGCGTCCGGCAGCGGCCTCCGCCGCCCCGTGCCTTCGTCGTGCCGGCCGGGGCGCGGCGGGGCCGGGGCTCAGGGTGCCGGCTCCCCCGGTCGTGCCCACCACCCGATGCTGCGGCTGTACGTGAAAGCCCTGCTCGGCGCCGCGGGGGCCTGCCGCTGGCGGCTCCACGGGTGACCGCCGCCTCCAGCGCGCACCCCGCGGAGGGGTGCAGCACGCAGCGGGAGCGATGAAGCGGAGGCTGCCCAGCCGCCTCCCGGCGCTCTGCAGGCAGCAGCACCCTGCCGGCTCCTCCGGGCTACTTCAGCCAGCTCCAATCGAAACTCTGGAAGAGAAAGAAAGAAGCGAAGCACATTCAACAGGTGCCGGTTCCTGCGGGTTTCCAAGGTGGGGATCAAAGGATCCGGCCCCGGAATCGTCAAAAGTCAGCTCCTCGTTTCCCAACTCGGTTTGCCTTGGCCCCAGGCCTAGTGCGGTGCCCAAGCATGTCGCAGGCAGCGCTTGCTGCACACATTATACCTTGTCCCCACACAAAGCCCAGCACCGGGGTTCCTGCAGCGCCAGGGGACAGAGGGGCACTGCAAGAACACGAACCCCAGAAAGGGCTTCAACTCCAAAGGCCTGTAAGAATAGGAAAACAACAGGAGAAGAGGTTCTTTTCCCTCTGTTTCTTCCCAAAGAGGACAAATCACATTTTCTGCTGCTTTTCTGTTGCCCAACCTCTGTCCCCTGCTGTGAGGGGGAAAGAAACCAAATAGAACAGGTGGCTGCTGCTCTGCAGAGTGTGAGTGCACGTCAACAAGTAATCCTTATGGGCTCCAGCCTGCCAGAGACAATGCTGCAGCTGGGAAAGAGAGATGGGAGATCATAGGCACATAGGATGTTAGGGGTTGGAAGGGACCTCTGGAGATCTACCAGTCCTGGGCAGCCTGCTCCAGGCCTCTGGGAGCCTCCCAGGCAAGAAGTTCCTCCTCATGCTGAGCTGCAACCTCCTGGCCTGCACTTTCCATCCCTTGCCCCTTGGCCTATGGCAGGGCACAGTGAGCAGAGCCTGGCCCTGGCCCTTCCTGCCTGACCCCCAGCCCTCAGCTCTTGAGAGACATTGCTCAGATCCCTCTCAGCCTTCTCCTCTCCACACTCAGCAGCCCCAGGGCTCTCAGCCTCTGCTCAGCAGCAGTGCTCCAGGCCCTTCAGCATCCTTGCAGCCCTCCCTTGGCCTCTCCCCAGCACATCCCTGTCCCTCCTGAGCTGGGGAGCCCAGAGCTGGCTGCAAGATTGCAGCTGGGGCCTCAGCAGGGCAGAGCAGAGGGGGAGGAGAAGCTCCCTGGCTCTGCTGGCCACACTCTGCTGAGTGCAGCCCAGGAGCCCCTTGGCCTTCTTGGCCCCCAGGGCACATTGCTGTGCCCTGCAGAACTTGCTGCCCCCCCAGCACTCCCAGGTGCTTCTCCTTGGGGCTGCTCTCCAGCAGATCCCCTCCCAGCCTGTGCTGCTGCAGGTTATTCTTCCTGCCCAGCTGCAGGACTCTTGCTCTCATCCTTGCTGAGCCTCAGGAGGTTCCTCCCTGCCCAGCTCTCAGCCTGCCCCAGTCTCACTGCTGGCATGGCAGAGACTGATCACAACAAGCAAGGAGCCAGCAACAGCTTCTCCCTCATCTCCAGCAAGGAGCCAGGGCAGGGCACAAGATTGTTACTGCTCAAATGATGCCAAGCCTGTCAGACCTGGAGGCAAACAAAACATTCCTTGCCCCCTGGATGGAGACCAGGCTTTGCCTCATGAAGGCTCTTTCCCCCCACTGACCTCATTGCTGTGCTTTCAGCAGGAGCTCCTTTCCCTTCCCCATCCCATTGCTCAATCCCTTGCTGCTAAGTTTTCATTTCACCATCCCAAACAGCTCAGAGGCTCCAGTGAACTCTCACTCCACTGTTTACTCATCACTCTTAAACATGGCAATGCTAATGAGTCTCAATGTTTATGGACTGTAAGAGCTCCCATTCATCAACCACCTCCATTTCCCCACCCCCCTGCTCCTTCTCCTCTCAGCAGCTGCAATCAGTAAACAGCTCCAGCCTCTGCATCCCCTGAGAAGGGCAATGATCCCTAGGACCACCTTGGAGAAGCTCTTTGCAGATCCAGGTTGCAGTGCATCAGTTGATCTTTGACCTCCTCCCAGGACTGCAACATGTTTGGGAAGAATCATAGAATCAATAAGGTTGGAAAAGACCTCAGAGATCATCAGGTCCAACCTGCCACCCAACACCTCCTGACTAAGCAAGTGCCACATCCAGTCCCCTCTTGAACACCACCAGGGACTGTGACTCCACCACCTCCCTGGGCAAGACAACCTGATGCTCTCAGAACCTGCACTGACTCTCTCCATGATGTAAACCACTGATGCCACCAAGCTGTGTGGTGCACTTTGACAGGCCAGAGGACATGGGTCCCAGCCAGGGGGACCTAGACAAGTTTGAGAAGTGAGACTCTGTGAACCTCCTGAGATTCAACAAGGCCAAATGCTAGGTCTGAACCTAGCTCAGGGCAAACCCTGTATCAGCCCAGGCTGGGGGATGAAAGGCTGGAGAACAGCTCTGCAGAACAGGACTTGGGGGTGCTGGGGGTGCCAGAGCTGGACATGAGCTGACCACCGAGTGCTGCCAGCCCATCCCCAGCCTGCCTGATCCCCAGCAGTGTGGGCAGCAGGGGCAGGAGGGGATTCTGCCCCTCTGCTGAGACACCCAGGCAGTGCTGGGGCAGCTGTGGAGCCCTCAGCACAAGGACATGGAACTGTCAGAGTCCAGGAGGTTGTGAAGATGAGCCAAGGGGTGGAGCAGCTCTCCTGTGCAAGCAGGCTGGGAGAGTTGGGGCTGTTCAGCATGGGGAAGAGATGGCTCTGGGGAGGACCTTGCTGTGGCCTTGCAGTGCTTAATGGGCTGATCAGCAAGCGGGGACAGGCTTTATAAGCAGGGCCTGTGGTGCCAGAACAAGGGGGGGGGGATGGGTTTAAATTGGCCTTCTCTCATTATGGACTTCTGCAGGTGCTGCTGTGATACAGCCTCTGAAATCAGCTGGGAGCTGCTTCTAGCAGACTGTGGTGCTCCTTCTGGGCTCTTCTGAGCAGTAACTTACTGGCTTCAGGAGCAGTTTCACATTGCATCAAAACACCTGGGCGATCATTACCTACTTTTGTCATTTCTTCCTATTTCAAATACCTCTTTGGGTGAAGAACCTCTCTCAAGTGCCACTTTTGTGGAGAGCTTTGCTCAACCATCAGGACAGGGCTCTGAACACAGAGCACCCTGCCCCACTTCAGGGCACTGACACAAAGCAGGGCTATGCAGCAGCCCTAGTGGAGCCCAGGGGGGCTGAGAGACATCACATAGCAGCCACAGCAATTCACATCATCACAAGTGACCTTATTTCAGGAGTTTTCCATAACCCCAGAGGATTTTCCTGGGGCTCTTAAAGAGATCTGATGCTCAAGAGACAGGACAGACTTACCATCATGCTGCTGTTCTGCTCCTGTCTCACCTCCTGCAAAATACTGCTGAAGAGTTCAAGGTAATTCAGATTCTCTTCTATCACCTGGACAAAATTTTCCCTGCAGGGAAATAAGGTCAGAGAATTGTCAGTTGGAAGGGACCTCAAGGCTCAGCCAGTCCCAACCCCCCTGCCATGGCCAGGGACACCTCACACTGCAGCAGGCTGCTCACAGCCACCTCCAGCCTGGCCTTGAGACTTCTCTGGACACCTTCCAGACTCCCTGCCCAGCCTGTATTGGTGCCTGGGATTTGCCTGAGCCAGCTGCAGGACCTTGCCCTTGCTCTTGTTGAGCCTCCTGAGGTTGGCCTGGGCCCAGCTCTGCAGCCTGCCCAGGTGCCTCTGGATGGATCCTTCCCTCCAGCTGTCAGCAGCACCACACAGCTTGGTGCTGAGGGAGCCTCAGTGCCACTGCCCCTGGCACCACCAGAGATGTGAACCAGCACTGGGCCCAGTGCTGAGCCCTGAGGGACTCCCCTTGGCCTTGGACCATTGACAGCCACCCTTTGGATGTGGCCATCAAGCCAGCTCTGTATCCACTGAATGCTCCACCCATGGAACCCAGCCTGCCCCAGCATGGAGACCAGGATGACAGATCTAAACCAAAGGAACACTAACATCAAGAGGTTCTTCAGTGAGGGGGGGAGGAAACCACACCACCAACCCACCACCACCAAAAGCACTCCTCATTTTTTCATAGGAGTTCTCTGCCACTGCAGGAGCTACAAACCCATGCCTTGAGGTGGCAGCCTGCAGACCCCCAGCCTGGAGGCTGGTAGAGAAGGAGTGCAAATCCCAAAGGAACTGTTGCAAGCCAAACTGAATTCCACCTTAAGAGCCCCACAATGAAGTCATGGTTCAGAGAGGAGCTCTGAGGCAACCCAAAGGCCCCTTGCTCAGGAAGGTGCTCATTCAAAGGGGATCACCCTGCATTACTGGGAGGCAACAACTGCCCCACAGCAGCAGACAGAGAAGAGGAAGCAGAGACAGCTGCTTGGAGACCCAAGAAAAATCAGAAGATGTGCTGTGTGCACCTTCAGAACCTTGGTTACTTCCCCAAGCACCCACAGAAGGAGGTGGCCAAGTGGTTTGATGCCTCACAAACCAGCACTGCTGGGGACTGAGGCTGCAAGGAAAACTTCTCCTGAAGCCAAGGGAATAAAACTGCTCAGCTCCTGACAGCTCTCTGGGCTTGGTGAGGTCTGGCTGAGAGGGGGCCTTAACCAAACCCAACCCCCCAGTACAGAGAGCTGAGGTGGCCCAGGTGAAGCTCCTGAGGCTCAACAAGAGCAAGGGCAGGGTGCTGCAGCTGGGCTGGAACAATCCTCACTGTCAGTACAGGCTGGGGGAGGAGGGGAGAGAAAGCAGCCCTGAGGAGAAGGCCTTGGGGGTGCTGGTGGGGGAGAAGCTGGCCAGGAGCAGGCAGGGGGAGACTGCAGCCCAGAAGGCCAAGGGCAGCCTGGGCTGCATCCAAAGCAGCACTGCCAGAGATGCAGAGAGGTGATTGTGACACTGTGCTCTGCTCTGGGGAGACCTCACCTGCAGGGCTGTGTGCAGCTCTGGAGCCCTCAGCTCCAGATGGATGGAGAAGGTCCAGGGGAGGGCCATGAAAATGACCATGGGGTTGGAGCAGCTCTGCTATGGGGACAGGCTGAGGGAGCTGGGGGTGTTCAGCCTGGACCAACACAGGCCAGAGAATCACAGAATCATTAAGGCTGGAAAAGACCTCAGAGATCATTGACTCCAGCCCTTAACCCAGCACTGCCAAGGCCACCACTAAACCATGGCCCTCAGCACCACAGCTCTGTGCTTTCTGAACACTTCCAAGGACAGTGATTCCACCACTCCCCTGGGCAGCCTGTTCCAGGGCTTAACCACAGTGAAGGGACTTGGACCTGATGGAGAGCATCCGGAGGAAGGCCTCAGAAATGCTCAGGGGGTTGGAGCAGCTCTGCTTGAGGCCAGGCTGAGGGAGCTGGGGGTGTTCAGCCTGGGGAAGAGAAGGCTCCAGGCAGACCTCAGAGCAGCTTGCCAGGACCTGAAGGAGCTCCAAGAAGGCTGCAGAGAGACTGTTGCCAAAGGCCTGCAGGGACAGGAGCAGGGGCAATGGCTTCAAAGCAGAGCAGAGCAGATTGAGATTGGATGTGAGGAACAAGTTGTGCCCCAGGAGGCTGCTGGAACACTGCAGCAGGCTGCCCAGGGAGGTGGTTGAGGCTCCATGCCTGGAGCTATTCCAGGGGAGGCTGGCCAGGGCTCTGGGCAACCTGATCCAGTGGAGGATGTCCCTGCTGAGTGTGGGGAGGGCAGACTGGGTGAGCTCTGGAGCTCCCTTCCAGCCCAGGCTGTTCTGTGACATGCAAGAAATGAAGAGCAGAGTGCTTTAGCTGAGAGAGGTCTGTAGGACCTGCTCAGGAGCAGAGAGTGGAGGTGTCTGCATACAGAGCTCAACCTAAGCCCTGATTTCTTTAGAGCACTACTAACATATGAGCTACTGAAACCTTTGCTTTTGTGTTTTTAAAGATAAACCTTTCCCCAGGTACTGACCCAGATGGATTGCTTAGTACTGACCTCAACTTCAGAGCTCTCTTTGGGTTATGACCCTGCAAGGTCACTGAGGCTGTAGGAAGTGCCAACTATGGCCTGGTTTACCTGGGACTGGCTGGGCAGGGGTGCAAAAAGTAACTGCATTTTGGCTCCAAATCTCAGCACTGAGGTTTGCTGTGCTATGGCCAATGGTCAGGAGTTGAACAAAGCTGCCTGCAGAGCCTGCCTGGTATGGCAAAGTCTCCCTGCCCTGCCCATCCAAACCCCACCACCTGGGAGGTGGTTGAGTACCTGCCCCAGAGCCGCCCTCAGCCCCCTGGCAGAGGGCAGGACATCAGAGTGCGTGCACACAGCATGGCCACCCTGCTTTCCCCTTTCCCAGCAGCTCTTACCCATCTTCAAGAGCTGCCATAGATGACAGAGGGTGAGGCACATTCCCTGAGGAGCCCTGTGGGAGCCAGGGTGGGGCTGGAGTTGAGGCTGTCCCTTCCAGGCTGGAGCTCACCAGCGATCGGGAGGAGCTCTGAGTCTAGAAGAGAACAGAAGTTCATCTGCTGTGAGGGAGAAGGGAAGGACCTCAGCAGGCTTCCATGATCTGACACACAAAACCTGTGCTGAAAACCAAAGCACTGCCTCTAACACCCAGGCTGTGCCTGTGGCTGGCAAGGCAGCTGCTACAACCCTCCACAGCTCTGCCAGTAGAATCAGAGAAGAGTCAGGGCTGGAAGGGACCCCAAGGCTCAGCCAGTTCCAGCCCCCTGCCATGGGCAGGGACACCTCACACTGCAGCAGGTTGCTCACAGCCACCTCCAGCCTGGCTGCAAACACCTCCAGGGATGAGGCTTCCACCACCTCCCTGGGCAACCTGGGCCAGGCTCTCACCACCCTCCTGGGGAACAACTTCTTCCTCACAGCCAATCTCAAGCTCCCCACTTCTAGGTTTGCTCCATCCCCCCTCAGTCCTATCCCTCCCTCACACCCTCAAAAATCCCTCCCCAGCTTTCCTGTAGCCCCCTTCAGATCCTGGAAAATAAAAAGTCCACAAGCTGCTCACACATGGAAGGAAGAGGGAAAGAGGAAGTCCACAAGCTGCTCACACATGGAAGGAAGAGGGAAAGAGGAAGTCCACAAGCTGCTCACACATGGAAGGAAGAGGGAAAGTCCAAAAGCAGCTACTTACACAAGCAATTTTCAGCAAATGCCAGATCTCCCTTTGCCTTTTGCCCTGCATCTGCATCACTGAGTTGTCAGCTTCCTTGATGTCATTGAGAGCCACTTCAATCTTGGGAAGCAAGTCAATGATCTTCTGCTTACAGCCCAAGAGCTTGCTGTAATCCAAACCAAACAGTGAGTAACCTCCCAGCCTGTGTGACAGGATCCTCTGGCAAAACCAAACCCTCTCTCTTTGGGATTCAAGGAGGACCTCCCTGTACCTCAGCACAGCGCTGGGACAGCTGCAGGGATGAAACCTGCAGGCCTGGGGGGGACCCTCACAGCTTTGCCAAGTCCACTGAAGGCTCACAATGGAAGGTCACAGAATCATAAAATCACCTGGGTCAGAAGGGAGCTCCAGAGCTCACCCAGTCTGCCCTCCCCACACTCAGCAGGGACATCCTCCACTGGATCAGGTTGCCCAGAGCCCTGGCCAGCCTCCCCTGGGATAGCTCCAGGCATGGAGCCTCAACCACCTCCCTGGGCAGCCTGCTGCAGTGTTCCAGCAGCCTCCTGGGGCACAACTTGTTCCTCACATCCAATCTCAATCTGCTCTGCTCTGCTTTGAAGCCATTGCCCCTGCTCCTGTCCCTGCAGGCCTTTGGCAACAGTCTCTCTGCAGCCTTCTTGGAGCTCCTTCAGGTCCAGGCAGGCTGCTCTGAGGTCTGCCTGGAGCCTTCTCTTCCCCAGGCTGAACACCCCCAGCTCCCTCAGCCTGGCCTCAAGCAGAGCTGCTCCAACCCCCTGAGCATTTTTGAGGCCTTCCTCTGGATGCTCTCTATCAGGTCCAAGTCCCTTCACTGTGGTTAAGCCCTGGAACAGGCTGCCCAGGGGAGTGGTGGAATCACTGTCCTTGGAAGTGTTCAGAAAGCACAGAGCTGTGGTGCTGAGGGCCATGGTTTAGTGGTGGCCTTGGCAGTGCTGGGTTAAGGGCTGGAGTCAATGATCTCTGAGGTCTCTTCCAGCCTTAATGATTCTGTGATTCTCTGGCCTGTGTTGGTCTCAGGGACCTGACCATCAACAGCTAACAACTTCCTTTCTGGGATCTCCTAAGCAGAGGCCAGACATGAATACAGAACTATATCAATGCTTTGCTGACCACTGAGATCTGCATCAGACTTTCCCCCCCCTGAGCTTCTTGAGAAAATAATGACCAAGTCTCCTCTGCTATCTTCTCACCTGATGCAGAGATTCTTCTCCTCCTAGGGATTTCACTTGGAAATGAGACAAATTCTGCCAGTGTGCAGGGAGGGATTGAATTCCTGGATGCTCACAGTAGAAGGCTCTGCATTCTCCTCCCCTTCCCTACCACCAATACTTCACAGAATCACAGTGTGAGGGCCTGGAAGGGAGCTCCAGAGCTCACCCAGTCCAAGCCCCTGTCAGGGCAGGGGCACCCAGGGCAGCTCACACAGCAACACATCCAGGGGGGGTTGGAATCGCTCCACAGAGGGAGACTCCACAACCCCCCTGGGCAGCCTGCTCCAGGCCTCTGGCACCCTCACAGGGGAAAACTTCTCCCTCCTCTGTCCATGCAACTTCCTCTGCCTCAGCTTCCAGCACTGCCCCTTGTGCTGGCACTGGGCAGCACCCAGCAGAGCCTGGCTCCAGCCTCTGGGCACTGCCCCTGCACAGCTTGAGCCCCAGCAAGGAGCTCACCTCTCAGGCTCCTCCTCTGCAAGCTCCAGAGCCCTCAGCTCCCTCAGGCTCTGCTCCTGAGGAAGATCTTCCCCTGCCTGCAGCAGCTCTGTGCCTTTGCCATGGACTCTCTCAAGCACTTCCCTGAGCTCCTTCCTGACCTGAGGGGCCCAGAGCTGGACACAAGATTCCAGCTGTGGCCTCAGCAGGGCAGAGCAGAGGGGCAGGAGAACCTCTCTCACCTCCTCCCCACAGCCCTTCTCATGCAGCCCAGGAGGCCCTTGGCCTTCTTGGCCCCCAGAGCTCATTGCTGGCTCCTGCTCAGCCTCCCATCCCCCAGCACCCCCCCACTCACTACCTCTATGTGGAACTCCAACACAGACACACAGGAGCAGAACTATTACTGCTAGGAGAACTCTTTTCCTGTGGATGCAGCTCTTGGGCTCTGATCTCCATGGTTTTCCTTCTCCTCTCCTGCTACAAATGCTGCAAGTTGCCCTTTCCCCCCTCCTCCTCCTGCATT